>NC_034413.1:30662049-30727359 GCF_002078875.1 Numida meleagris | reverse complement strand
TTCCTTCCTTCCTTCCTTCCTTCCTTCCTTCCTTCCTTCCTTCCTTCCTTCCTTCCTTCCTTCCTTCCTCCCTTCCTCCCTTCCTCCCTTCCTCCCTTCCTTTCTTTTTTAAGGAGGGACTGAGTGTGCCAGTATGCTTTCTATTTCCAGTTCAGTTTTGGATCCTCAATAAATTAATTTACCCATAACTACCGTAAGTATCATTACAGAGATGCCTGAGTATTCACTGAAAAATACACTTATTTACCATGGTTGAATGCATGCCTGCAGATTAAGCTGAAGTAAGAAATAGGAGAGAGCTGGGCTCTTTCTGTAGAATATCTGGAGACTTACTGTTACAACACCATATGTAATCCCAACTCCATTGCCAGTGAGATTCCTTCTCTGAAGGCTCTTCCTTTTTCGTTTGTAATTCAATAATTAGATTTCTCCAATTGTGTTTTTTCTGCAGCTTCAGTTATGTTATTGAAAACAGACCCTCACATTTGGGTCTCACACCTTGTGAACTTAAGAACCCTATAGTTATTGCTCAACTTAGTCCTGAAACATTCAGGAATCCTTCTTGCAGATAATTACTCCATTTTGTACTTCTACCTGTTATGTATGTGAACTGATACCAATGTAAGACTGGACCTTTAGACTTCTGAAAGAATGGGCAGATAGTCAGAACATATGGATTTCACAGATATTAATTTAATGATTTTTTGTGTGTATCAGTTGAATATCTGGACCTACATCTCTGCAGTTTGTCAAACTGAGAAACTGTAAGATATATTCTCCATGAAATTAATTTACTTATTGCAATATTAACCTGCCTTTAGTATATGAAAACGTTTACCTACTCTACAGTGCTAAGTAAAAAGAATACATATTTTGTTGAGTATGTTCAGTTTTCTCCTGTTTTTCAAACCCTTGTAATGACTATCCAGCTAATAGATAATCTTCCCATGATTTGTGAAAATTGCACAAAATGAACTACATGAAACTAGTGGAGTGCTTTACTTTGTTATCTTGTTACCTCATAGCTGGAAAATCAATTTTAAAAGGCTGCTGATTACACTCAGAAACATTATCTCCTGCACATCAAGAAACATCACCACACCCCAGTGACATTTTCCCACACTAATCTGCTAGTTACAGAGAAAGAACAAGACTGCAATGTTTTCCTAATATCTGTAAAAATCTCCTATTATAATTAACAAGAGAATGAGACAGTAAAAGCCATCTGATAACCTTTAATACATATCTTAGGCCACCAATAGGCTTTCACACTAATAACCACTTACATATTTTCAAACTATTCCTGAAAACTCCTACCACTTTTTCAATCAGTCAATTACCACAGTGATTGCTGCAGCTCTATGTAGCTAATTATCTTCTATATGCATCTTTTTAAGATTAAATTTTTAAAAACACAATTTGTTACACTGATTACATGATAATAAATGTATTAATAATGCTAAAGTGAACATTTGTCCACAGTAATTCTATCACATAAAATAAATAAGCAAGCAAAACCCCACACTCTTCCAAGTAGACAGAAACACTCATTAACACTAATCCATTAATTTGATTGCAACCATTTCCTTCAGTGATTAGCAACACAACCATCCTTATTTTATCAGACAGAAAGGCAGCGTGCCATGCCTAAAAGATAACTCCTACCCAAATGCAACAGTTAGCACAAGAAATGTAAAATTGCACGAACAGCTACTAAAGGACTCCTACTAATGGCATGAATGAGGTGTCACAACTTTTCCTTCTGGCTGAAAGGCAGATTCTCCTGACTTTATTCACATTAAATGACACCCTGACTCATGGAAGTCAGTACAGTTTTCTCTCCATTGAGTTGAGGCAACAAGTCTGGTTCTAGCCAAAGGATGTGAAAGCTGCAAGCTTCAGTTTTGACTCTGCCATGCTTTTCCTTTGAAGCACAGAAAACCGACGGAGTAACTTGACATGCCAATGAGTTATGTCAAGCAGGTAGTCCCTTTATTACAGTGCTGGATGCATGGGGAATCGCTCCACCAGCACGCACACTGAGAGAAGCAGCAACTACATATTTAAAGGTATAGCGTATACATATTCATTACATTCCAAGGACATAGGCAGAAACTCCAAGAAAAAATTAACATCTCAGGTGGTTGTGAGATGAAAGCTAAGAGTCATTCTCGCTGCAAATTTCCAGCCCTTTAAGGGGGATAGCCCGAACCGGCTCTCACTGGTGTTGCGTTGAGCTGAAGCATCTGTTCTATTGTCTTATCTTCAACAACAGCACATCTATTCTACTTTCTTATCTTCACTTGACAACAAGCTCCCCAGCCTCCTCCGCATTCTGTTCTTGAGCATTCATTTACGCAAGCCTCCTGTCCTTCAGCTTGTATCTGCCCAAGTTACGCGAAATGCTGTTCTCACAATATAGGAAAGCTGTTCTCATGATTCACATTCTTAAGATCCCTTCAAAATTCCAAAAACAGCTACAGTAAGCAGACTAATCAAGATTAATTTGTCCTTCTTGAAGAAGGGAAATTCTAAGAAGAAAATCTGCTTTCAACATACTAAAATTATTTTCAGGGTCTGTAGTTTTACATCTAAATCAGAGAATAAGAGAATGGAGTAATGGTGATCAAGAAATGCAGCAGTTTTAAGTCTCTTCAGCCTCACCAGGAAGCGATTGGGTTTTATTTCGGTGAGTTCTACTGTGGATCATAGAGGCTATACCACAAGACATAAGGACTCCAGGTTAACCCTGATTTTACCTGAAGTTCCAGATTCATCAACCTCAAATACAGAATATGAACAAGTTGAGAAAAAGCACATAATCCAAGAAAAAATATGCCCTTGCACACAAGAACAAAACAGAAAATGGGACAAGCTCATGTAAGAGAAATGAGAAACATTTGTTACAATAGAGTATAAGGAGCAGAGGCTCACATGCAACCAGAGCTGTCATTAGGGCAACACACAGGAAGGAAAAAGAAAATGAAGAAGCTCCAAAAGAAGGAACTCAGAATCACCAAATCTGTGTGGTCTGGTTGTATTGGCAGAGTATCTGACACCAGAAAAGTAAACTTTTGAGGAGCTGGAACATAAGAGCTGAATGTGACTGCTGTTTACTGACGGAAAATTAACTGACTGCAGGAAAACATATCCAAGAGAACTTTACAAAAGCATAGTTCTGATTCTTTGTGAAGAAATGTGAAGAAATACTGAAAATATATTTGAGGAATTTCTGAGAAAATAAAGAACTTACTGAAATAAACCTGGTCTTGATGTACAAAGAGAAAATTTAAAAAAAAACAACCACCACCTATATGTGAAAGGACTGTCTCAAGGATACACAAGGTTCTAGTGCTATGTTTGGAAATGACAGGAATAGTTTACATGGATGCTGATGTTCCTGCTGCAAATGAAACTGTAAACTGTGACTGCCAGCACATCATGAAGGATGAGATCTGTATTTCTAATAACAGTTTTTAGTTTTGTTTCAACAGTTTAGAAGTGAGTGTTCCACTTTGTTTTTTTTTAGCTATAGTGAAAAAAAAAAAAAAAAAAAAAAAGGCCTTTAAGTTAGAGGGAGAAAGGAGGAGAGAGAACAAGCTGAAAAAAATTAGTAACCTCTTTGGGCTGAAAAAAAAATGCTGGAAGCAATACTAAA
The DNA here is from genome assembly GCF_002078875.1 of Numida meleagris. Lineage (NCBI taxonomy): Eukaryota > Metazoa > Chordata > Aves > Galliformes > Numididae > Numida > Numida meleagris. The sequence continues at coordinate 30,723,701 of NC_034413.1, read as the reverse complement.
AATTTCTTCAGGTTTATGGTATGGGTCATAAAAATGAGGTCAAGTGAAGCAAATGATTATGTGCTAATGATAAAAAAAAAAATAGATACCCTAGAGTTAACATGGCATTCGTTTATTTAATGTGACAGTAAAAAACTGCGTACCCGTAGCAGATTTCAATTTTCAGGCCATTGACACTGACAGGATACTCCTGCTGAACAAATGAAGATCAAATTCACTTTTGCAAGGTGTGATGCAACTGACATTGCACCCGGGGAGCTAAGGGACAGAGGAGCCCACGCTGCCTTCAGTGAAATCTGGCTTTGGATGAAGTAGCATGTAAGTTCTTGTTCTTACTCATGTACTATTTGCAGTAAAATGGACTGATGTGACAAAAATAAAGAGCAATTCTACTCCTTGATACTTTATTACAGAACAATACTAATAAAGAAAAGTACAGTGTGATTTTCAGGTATTATGCACAAGTAAACCTGAGAGTTACAAATCTGTATTGGTACCATCTGTGGCTGAAGAAATTGAGGATTTGCAGCAGCATATACAGATGGAGAAGGGTAAAGGAGAAAGCAACAGGATTTAGAGTTTTTGTCACCATGAACCATGGCATCTCACAGCAATTCTGTCCAGAGCTCTCCCTGGTGGCAGGGGATTGTTCCTACAAGTCGTACATTTAGGAAGACTTAAATCTTATTTTCCCTGATTACAATGGCAAGGAGATAAAGGATAACATAGTCATTTTGCCTGAAATGAAAACAGGTATCATAAGAGCTTAAGATAGCAGAGCAAGTGAACTTTCTTGTGCAAATGCACTGCTGATACTTAAAGGGAGATTTACAAATTACAGCATCTCCAGAAGGCACTTCCAAAACTAACAGTATTGCTAGAAAGGTACTCAGTATATAATCTACATGCATTTGGAACTGTGTGTTATAACATTTTGTGAGGAATTCCCATTATGAAAAATAGTAATGGAACTGTGATAAATGCATGAAATTTCTGTTGCTATGTAAATACAAAAACTTGGTAAGAATCAGATTGGTACCTCTTTGATGCTGCACTTACTACAAACTAAAATGCTATTTTCAACAGCAGCGGCTCACTGTGCTGCCTTCATGGGCTACTAGGAAAACATTCCCCCCTCTTCCCACTCCACAGTAGTTACACAGATCTTCCTCCACAATCTGCCTCTGGAATAAGCATACCCTGTGCAAGAAAACTGCAAATGGAGAATCAGCTACTACAAGCAATCTAACTGCTGTGTACCCAGATACAAAGTGCATCAATTAATTTGGTTTAATAGGTCAAAACAATCAAAATTTTAAGGATCTCACACAAAATTTATTTTATCTAAGTTCTTCACTTTCAGAGCAAACACTCCATTATTGTTATTCTGTCCTTCAGACCTACAGCTCCACTGAAGAGACCTTATGAACTTTGTGATTTAGTAGTAACACCTTACTGATTTTATTTCCAACAAAAAATTATACATTGAGATTGTCTTCCTTTTAATGGCAAACCTTTTCCTTTATTTATTTATCCTGTTTTATGCGGAATATTTAAGGATGTGTTGACAGTGCCTGTACCGCGAAAGGTCTGGCTTGAAACACTTCGTATTCCATCTCTATTGAAATGATTTACTGGCAGAATCAAAAAGTTGCAGCTCCATTCTGGAGCTGCAGTCTAATAATTCTTTCACACAGAAAATGTAATGTCTCTTTGCTCATCTCCAGTGTGGTGCTTGAGATATGTTCAAGATGATTTATGTTCAGAGCACACATCAATATGTACAACGTGTTGCTTTAAATTAATTTCTTATGAAACAACGTCCTCTTCTAAATATTTTAATTTTGGGAACATTTTTACTTGGTTCTATGTAAGTCAAGACATGATTTAACAGTGTTTAGCAGTAGTGTCTACATGATAAACATGTAAAATAAAAATGTAGACACTACTGCACTGATTTATCTTGAAATTCTGAATGCCCGCTGTAACTTGGGTTACTGCAATACTTTTTCTAGCACTCTTGGTATCAAACAATTGTTGATGAGCTGTATTTGAATAGCTCTTGCCGCGTCACTTTAATATGATTCAACTATCAATTTGTAGACTGTCAAAGAGTTAAGCTTCATTGCATATTGTTAAAGAGAGCCTCCTCCTGCAGCAATTTTCAGCTGTCTCCAACTTTTATACATTCTTACATTAATCTGCCAGTGGGGTAATGCTGTTTCCACACTATTTTTCTTGTTGTTTTGATTAAAAATATTTTAAAATAATGTTGACTTAAAGAGCTGTCACAAAGAAATTAGTGACTCCACAGCAGGTCAGAATATAGATTGCTTTTCTAATGCGCTGGGTACTTCATTACTTGATGAAATGCAAATAGAAACAGCAAAGTAGGCAGCAAAGGCTTACCCATTTCATGTTGATTTTTTTCCAGTCCTGCAAAAATCAGCAGAGCTACTCCTACTGATATCGATTTCACTAGGACAAAGATTTTTCTCCAGGGAAGCGAGTGTAATGAATATGTGGGTATCTTATAGTCATCTTTTTCTCACTTTACATTTCACACTGCATGAAACTTCATTAAAGAAATGTCCATCCTTCCAGCAATAAAGAACTAGGTAAAATATTCTTTGAAGTCCATTCCTCCTAACAACACCTCTGTGATTGTTAAGAAGGGTAGGGACTGCAAGATGTCTTCAGTGTGACTGGATTCAGTATTCAGACAGCACTACAGCAGCAAAAAGGATAAAGCCACTGTTCTACCTTCTGAGGGGGAATGACCTTCCAGGGAAATAACATGACTAAGCAGAGGCATTTGAGATGCTGTCATAGGTAGTAGGAGAAAAAGACCAGGGTTTTTTGCTGTAAAAGAATTGCAGCAGAAGGATTTTTGCATAAAAAGGATGGGCAGTAAGGAACAAGATATGCAAAACACTGATTTATTCAAAAAACTGCCAGGTGTTGGGAAGTAACGTCATTGGCGTAGGTCATGCAGAAAGGAGCTTGCAGGTTTCTGGGGCTTGTAAGCTTCCTTCTGCTGCACCAGATTAGAGACATGACATAACTTGTCAAATCCTTTAGGATGCTCTAAAGAGAGTCACAGCATGTGGAAAAAATAAGCCAAGCCATTGTGTAAAAATCAGAGTATAAAACTGTACTGTTTTAAAATAATTAATCATATTTGAGATTGGCCATGAAGTCTTTCAGAAGATGAAGTTGTCCCAAACATTACCTTGCTGATTTATTTTTTCTTTTAAGAAAATTCTTTCATTTTTTTTCTCCTACATCACCTTTCCCTCTGTCAATCCCCACTCCCCATTTGGAACATCTGCAATTAACATATGATTCTTCAGGTCAAAGTATTTTTGAGTATGAATGTATTAAATTATGTACTTAAACATGTATTTATAAATCTAAATAAAAATATCTTAACTTCTAAAAGAGTTGAAAATATGTATCCGCTGTTCTCTTTATTTCATTATTTACAAGCTTTTTAGGCATGTAATTATAACGTAGAAGCCTGTATTTATTACTAAGGCCTAATTTGACTGACCACAACTTTCTCCAGTGAATATGAAACCTGAACTTACAAATACAAGTATCATCTTGTTTCACAAAAGAATAGGTTAATTTGCAGAGATATACTTCTTTTCTGTTCAAATCAGAAGTATGTAGTTCTTAGAAAACTAGGAGCATACTGTGGCATGAAAACCTTTCTTGCTACAGGCAAAATGATTTCACTTTTGGCAGTTTTACAGAAAAGCAAGTCAGTTACATTTTCACCTCAGGTGTTTTGTGGAATCAAAAAGGCAGTTCTTGCAGATGGAAAACTCTCATTACAAGCGGACAAACTGTTTGCTGGGGGGAAATGCAAATATTTTGCTCTTTCGAACTTGTGAATACTGGAGAGAAAATCTGTCTTCATACATGAATTCTCAAAACAGAAGTTGATACTTTAATAGAGTTCTACTCAAGTGAAAATGGGGCACCCAGACTGCTCACTAGCCAATTGTGCTTCGGTTATTACACAAAGTTACCATAAATTCCAGTGAGAGATTGCATGTACAAAAATCGTGCAGTATCAACCTGAAACAGAGATTCTATCAGGTGGCCTCAAACAGATCTGATGAGGTGACTGGCAGTGCCTCTGGAAATCAACAGTCACCAAGTGGAAGTCCCAACACCATATGTCCTAGAGGAAAAGCACTGACTCTCTACACAGCATACTCTGGAGTACTTCATTCCTGCTGAGAGCTGTCCATGATTTGTGACCACTGAGGTAAAATGAACTACAAAGAGGGCACGTACACAGGTGGAGAGCTGCTACAATGACCCAGGTTTCCATTTGAATGCAAAGCCAAGGCTTGGAAATACTACTGTCTTTCATCACTGCATGTTATGGTTTTACATTTCTGTTTTATCAGTTAGACTGAATCTGCAGAGGGTGGAAAGCAGCAGAAGCAGAAAAATCTTCAGATTTGTAAATATATTATTTGAGAAATTTTTATGAGTTTCAGTGCTTGTGCCTAATAATAAATGGTGAGAACACCATCCATTTTTGCTTGCTCTTCACTTTAATATGCTAACAAGGTTTAGCGTAACACTAAATCTAACAAGTATTTCATCATGTAATATGGAGGCTAACACAAACATGTTTGGGAACTACTTCTTGAAATGGCCTTTTTTTCCACCACCATTAAAATTTACTTTCAAAATCTATTCCCCAAGTGCTGTTCTCCCTCTAGAAATTTCAAATCCCATTACACCTTACTCATAGGTTTCTATCCGAAGGTTCAGATTTGTAAAGATTGAGAGGAGCAGGGCTCCAGTTTGGTTTAGGTTCTTATCTGATATCTGAATAAATGCCTCTGAGGAAAAGCTATTTCCTGAAGATTTCTCATTTAACAGACTTAGCTATAGAGTTTGTTTTCTTCCAAACATCAGATCTATTTACTGCAAATTTTATACTTTATCAACTACAGATTTTTCACATTCTAAATTTTCTTTTACAGCTATAGCTACAGTACACTTTTTCAACATGTATTCCACCAGAACAAATACCTGTGTCTTAATAAAAGACATCTTCCTTTTCCTAATTGCTCCACTGCAATTTTCACTCTGCCATAGGGCACTCCCAGTAGACTGTTAGAAGCACTTTTTGTGATCTGCTGGCAGCGCTCGAAAGCTCTTTATCACAAAATCACAGCAGTTTTTATCATCGTTTGGGCAATTTGTAAAATTCTACAAGCTTACTGCGTGACAATTTAAAATAATGTTTCACAAGATTAATCTATAAAAGTGTAGAAAGTACAGTATGTGCTTCAAAAAGGTCACGGAGAAGCTTTCCATTAAGCAAATCAATATGGTCACAAACAGATCTTGAAGTCCTATTACCATTTTAATTGGCTAGCATAGCCTTTTCACAATTCCATCTCGATGGCGACATTAATTACAACTGTGAGAATACAAGATTGTGCTAACACAAACTGGAAAATAATTATTACGCATTGACTGGCTATCTCTTGCTACCACATAAACATATCAGAGGTGTTACATTAAACATCTAATATTGTTTCCCACTCTTTCTAGTCCTCTTTCTAGGACTTATTTTGACTTTCTGTTCTTCAGAATGTGGTATTAGAAACATCAAAAGCAAATCCTCCAAGCTGGAGGAACAAACAGGAAAAGAACCAACAACAAAAAACAGTTCACAGCCACAGTATCAAAGAGCATTAAGACTGGCTGGCTCAATAGTGATGAGTTTCTTTGGCCTCTTCCTAGAGAGATTTCAGGGCAGCTGCCCAACAGGTGAGCTGTAGATATTGTTGAGAGCAGAGGAAGACTGCCTGTCCCCGCACCTCCTGAAAGACATCAGCCTCATTTCTTCCTTTCTGGCTCCTCTTCCAAGTTTATCTGATTGTTTTCTTTGGTAAGTTTACCTCACATTCTCTCTCTCAAGCTCATGTCAGCATTCGTCTATTTACTTCAATCTTTAGACATTACAAATTCTTAATGAAGTTCCCTCTCAGTCAAGCGTGTGTTCCCACTACATGTCACCAGCTCCCAGTTTTTGACATAAACCATGGTCTCGCTGCTTATTCCATCCTAAGGTCCTCAAATGCACCAGAAGCTCTGCTTCCTTGCTTGCCACTCCTGTAACCTCAGTTCAAAGTCCCATGCTTCGCAAACTAGTTGCCAAGCTGTTTCTTCTCTCTTCTGCTTGGTGACCCTAGAACTGAGGGACAATGTTACCCCACATATTCCTTCTCTGTCCTTGCTCTGCCTCCAGGCCATTCTACATTCAAATCAGACTTGCCATGTTCAAATCCACTCAGCTTGATTACCAGCACGAGCGTTGCTGACAGCATATAAGACATACTCAAGAGCAGCTGGGGACAGCAATTACAAGATGAGCTTGATTTACTCCATGGGGCTGGCATCTGTGCCATCAAGTCAGGCCCTGGAGGTAGGAGAAGGCAGCATGTGCAGAGTGGCACAGTGCTTATGTGCACACAGACTGGCACTGTGAACGGCAGGGGCACAGCCTGAGCAGCAAAGCAGGGCCTTTAGAGCTTTCAATCTGCACTGATACATACATTAAACTCTGACTTTTGTAATTACTTACCATATTGAGGCAGATATTTTCATTAATATGGCATACACCTTCTAAAAAACATCTTCTTAAAATATTAAAAAATGCTAAAGCTTCCTAAATTATCTTGAAATTATTTTAACTGCTATTTATTTTTCTAAGGAGGTATCTTCCTTCATCTACCTTATAAAAACCAGCTGAAATTGTCTGAAAAATTTTAAAAGAGCAAAAATAATCCGTAGGAGGAAATGAAAGTACAAGGAAAATTCTGTCTCACCAAGTCAATTTGCACAGAATTAGGAGAAGTTTAAAAGATTCTGAATATACTCCAACAAGAAGTATGTTCATATATTTACACACATATGTATGTATAGCTACATACACAGTCTGGTCTGTACCTTAAATGGAAATAACATCTCTATAGTCTACTTTTTTGGCTATTGGTACTTGCTTCTCAAATTGAACAGTTCAACAATGTTTCAAAAATGCTACATTTAGTAATGAAATATGTTGCATTTTTAAACTCGTGTGAAGTCTCTTAATGTGATTGGACACTATGAAAAACAACAGATTTAAACCTTGGATCTGTATTCTCTGCCCTGGAAAGAGTAAACTACAAATAGAAGAAGTAGTCAGAAATTAAAATTCAGTTTAGAAAGAAATCTAACTGATGACCTGTAGCTGACATTTGAGATTGAAAAAAAGCATATAGAAGACAGAATTATTAAAGAGTAACTTTGGAACATGATAAATTGTGCACAGGCGACATAAGCTGCTAGGCACAAGGTGGCAGAAAACATCATTGGCTTATAACATTGACAAAGAAACTTCTGTCTTTAATCAGAACTTTGAACCACAAGAACTGAAATTAAGGTTCTACTGTGGTGGAGTATCCCTAATACATACCAATTGCAGCCTTACCCATAAACAGCAGATATTTTCTATGTGGTGATATCTCAAAAACATTTAGAAAACAAATTCACCTTTCTGATAGAATCTGTTCTTTTTTCACTCCCCCCACAAAGGGATTGAAGTAAGCCAGTCTGTGCCTGCCTGAGGCTCCGTGCCAACCTGCCACAGCCAGCAGTAGTTTGTTTTGTTGTAAGCAGTGAAAATAGACGTCTGTTTGCACTTGGGAATTGACTGAATTTTCTCCATTGTCAGAGAAGCGCTGGCAAACCAGCTGACATACCTGCTGTGCCAAACGGGCCAACCACGGCCATCAGGACATTTTTTGAAAAAAGCATAAGGTTTTTCTCTAGTTAAGATGTACAAAAAGTAAAAGCAGAGTATCTTCTTCCTAAGACACAGAATTCTATCCAGACAGAAATCCAGGAGAAGTCAAATTAGTCCCAGTTTTGCTTTGTGAAATATGTCATTTTCATGCTTTATTTATTTCTGGTTTGGAAAGTTTCTGAGAATATTCTCTTATAAACATGGCTACTGGTTCATCAGTGGTCTGCTCTGGTGAAACATTTGCTACTTAAACAGTACTTTATTATTTGAAACAAAACCCACTTAAGCAGATACGCTGATTCATGGAGCTGACATTTTCAACACAGAATAGGCTAAAAAGAATTTAACTTCAGCAACACCCATTTCTATTGCAATGCCATTTTCTAATAAATACAAGTATTTTAAAGCTGAAACCAAAATCATTTGAGTGAATTAGTCACTAGAGATGGTTACATAGCTGCAAGAACACAGAAACACACACTGGCAAAAAGCTAACTAGTTCATTAAAATCCAAAGTGTGTTCAGAAACCTTTGAAATACTTCATGCATTGCTGAATGTACCTAATGCATCGTGACATTAAAGTTAAAAAAAAAAGAAAAAAGAAGGTCATTCAAAAGAAAGGAAAAGTAGAAAGAGCAGAAATACCCAGAATGGTAAAATACAAAAGGTATTTGCCAGTCCTAAATTCAGTGTGCAAGCTACATGTCTTTGTCTTTTTTTTTTGGTTTATTTTTAATCATGAAATATTCTTAAAGCAGAAATCATTGAAAGGCCTTTGCTACAAATGCTCTAACTTTGGCCAGTTAGGTAAGTCTAATCTGTTTATAAACATTTTTTCATGAATCTTGACAAAATGACTAGTGCCTACATCAGAAAACTGAACTTAACAGACCAGTTGTTTGCATTATGTAATGTGTGTATCATCTTCATGGCACCTCTACCAATTTATTTATGTCTTCAAAAGTGTATTTTTCCCTGTACTATGTTTACTTATGCTAAATTAGGTAATATGCATACTTAAATTCATTTTCATGCAGAAGTTAGTACACTTAATCTGGTACAGGCAACAGTATCAAGGGTGGGCTTGCTAAATCACCTGCACAACCTTCAGGAGCTTTGCTATAAAAAAACTTTGTTTTTTTCTGCAAAAAACTGCAAAACTTTGTTGGTGAGATTCAGTGTATATGGATCAGACCACTGTCCATGATCCACAGGAAAACTCACTAAAAAATATAAAGTGTCATTTAAATTTCTCCAATTCAATACAGAGGAACTGAGATGAGGTGGATGATCACTAGGGTGATGTGAAAAACTGAGAGCCTGTCTTATAAGACTACATAATATACAGTAGGATAATAAACCATAATATGAATAAGCACAGTGGGGCTTAGCTCCAGGGAGAAGGAACAGCCATTTACATTGAAGGACCAACCATTGCTTATTCCAGGGAACATTTTGTTCATCCATTGCATGGGCACATGAAAGGCTGAATCAGTCAAGCCTACGCAGAGCTGTATTATTAGTCAAACCTTGCTTAAGCCTGAAGAAATTTCCACTCTTAATGAAGTCTTGCCATAATCCTCCCTAAGCAATCTTAAAACCTTATTCTCCTTTTTTTATTGAGTTGCGCATGTGAAATAATCACAGATATAGCCTGATGCTCCCCCTGCTACAAATTGCACAACTCTGGGCATCTACTTGAGCGGGAATTCTACTACTTAAAATCCAAACAGGGAAACGTTCTGCAAGATTCATTAACAGCTATGTAGTCACTGAATTACTGCTGGTGGAAAAAAATGTGACTACTTGCTCTGCAGAACAACTTCCTCTCTCCAAGCCACCTCAGTGGGTAGCTATTCTACCATTACATCCTATTTCTCATAATGCTATAACATTTCATGCAAATTATTTCTGAAACATTTCTGCAAATTATTATGTGAACAGCTACCTAAAATACAGTAATGGATTTGTTTTCTGTGTGACAGCACAGCTGCATAATCTAAAGACATTTACTATGTCCTGACTCAGCACAGCTCATCTTCAAAGTAACATTAATTTTACTAACACTGCAAGTGTGAAACATTTTATGAATATATTAAAAAAGATGTATTTCTCAATTAGTTTGTGGAAGGTATCTAACATGCCTGTCTCTGACCAAAATGAACGGAGTTTGGTATTTCTTTCAGTTTGGTATTTCTGTGAGTTACACGTTTCAGCAGCAGTATATACAGAGTCATTTCCTATAATTATTTCATCTGAGAGTGATACTAATCCAATTGAAGTCAATGGAATTATTTCCACTGACTCCCGCTGACATTCGTCTTTAAGAACCAAAGATAGACTTCTTCTGTAGTAGTGAATGAATAGATTCAAAGAGTAAAATAATCTGCTTTCAGTATGTATTATATTAACAATTTGGCTCTGGCTTTCCTCAGTGGATTAAAAGCAAATTTAAAGTACCAACACTAAATTGCCATAAGACCTAAGCAGACTATACCATGAAGAGCCCCAAATAGGATACAATTTAAGAGACTTGCTTTCTCCACAGCATTTAGCAAGACTTTTTCTAAGTACAGGCTCCTGTCAGGCCTATATCCAAAGCTGATAATAGAATATAGGATATGTTTCACCATTTGGAGACTAAGCAAGTCAATGTTTAAATAATGCACTTGTTCTTTATGCTAGGATGACTGATTTCTTGTAGGTGCCCTGGGTAGAATAAGCCAGTGATGCAGGATACCCTATGATTCTCTGCTTTCAGATGGGATTTACATACAACCAGCATGGCTCTTACAGCACCTGGTGGGGGTAGGGGGAGGCCAACCTGAGAGGGTAACAGGGGAAGGGCAGGTATCCCTTCTCAGCTCTGCTGAGAAGGGGAAGCTCTCAAGTCTGGGTATGTGTTACCTCCGTGTGTTTTGCTTTTTCATATAAACAAACCCACAGGCAGAATGAATGAAAACACAGCCCTCATGGAATAGACGGAGTTGAGAGCTGTCACGAACCTTCAGAGACCTTCCTTCCCTCCTCTGAAGGAAGCTGGGAAGGCCCTGAGGGGCCTTGTTCTTACAGGCTTCAGTGAGGGCCACTCAACCCAAGGCAGATCATGTGCTTGTTCTCTCCTGCTAAAATACTAACATCTTTTCATAGCATGTCACCTTGCATGGAATATTACAATAACTCTAATCTCACAATTAATGGAGAGAAGAATTATTTGTTTTAATCTGTGAAAACCAATCCAATTTGCACATTTTAAGTTCACAGGAACTACTGGCTAGAGAGTGTGTTAAAAGTTAACAGAATTAGTGGGTATTGATCAAGTGTTATTGCTGGAAGAAAAAGTTATAGTCTTGGATCAAAACAGAGAAAACAAATGAGTGTGTGGGGAATTAGGAGCAGGGCTGTGGGTATTGGGAACAGCCCTACTGTCTACTAGCAGATGAGAAAGCCTGGCTTTCTCACATCCCAGAAACTTTTTCCCAAAAGGGTTGTAAGTACAGAGAAACAGGAACGGTGGTAATAACACATCTGATGGAGAAAACATAAGACAAAATGAAGATCATCTCCTTCCTACACTTTCAGAACTCATTGCTCTACCAGCCTTACTGGTGAAAGTTACTTAAAATGCAAATGCCTTCCTCCCAACTTTCCCAGCTCAGGAGACTCAAATAAAAATTCATCCGGCCCCAGAGCTGAAAAATGAGCAAAGATGTTAATGAGCCCTTCAGATGAAAGAGCTGCATGTGCACACGCATGAACAAAATCATCGTGAAAAAAACGATCACTGTATAGAATAACTTCTCATAGAAGGTTTTGTTGCTTTGTATTAAAGAGTAATATGTTAGCAATGTGGGGCAAGAAAAGGTTATCCTAAAAGAAAGCATTATTTTCTTAATTACAAAAGGTACAAACATTGGCCAGTTCAAAAGGTGCCCCTCATCTGTGCACATATTTGTATGTCAGATACTGCAAGGAAAAGATGCAAGAGATGGAAAACAAAAGAAAACCCATGTTATCAAATGAACAGTGATGTCCCTGGACTTCTAAAGCACTCTTCTAGAACCTAGAGAGACAGAGGCACAAAGGAGACAGATAATGTCTTATCCACAGTCCTGAAGTGAGAAGCCTTTTATCACCACTTTCTGCATAAAACAATGATGAGAGAAAGCTGAAATGCTCCTCTACCCAGGATAAAAATGTACACAGTCTGGATTTTTCACATAATCTGACTTGCAAATTGCCTAGGAAAAAATTCAAGCTGGATATTCAATTCCTAAGTAAAACCCCACAAAATGGGTATCTGGGATTGGCCTATTTTTCTCATTTGCATTCGGTTCTACTGCCATAATGAAGTAGAAGAGATAAAACAATAATGCAGAGTACAAAAATTATTTTCTGCAGCAATTCTGCAGAGTATTTTCTTTTCTATTCCCTCCTGAAATAACATAATGCGTGTGACATACGTAGAATTCTTGTAGAGGCACTTTGGTCTGAATAAATTTAGCTCTTGTAAGAAGGGTAACATCAAAACCAATGAAAAGTAGCAGGCTCTACTAAGACACAGAGTAACTCTGCCACCTCCATGGACAGAGACTGAACCCCAAAAACAAATGTTCACAATTAGAAAGTAAAAATTTTGTCTTTTAGAAAATTAGATACTATTTTCTGATTGCTCTGATGAAGATGGCACAAGTAAGCGAACAGCCTGACTAAATTCCTTGTGCCCCTAACTATATTGGTAAATAATTCCTGGTCTGTGCCCTGCATGTCAGTAGTTCGTTATTTAGAAGCTTCTGGGGTTCAAACGCCAGACTTTTATGAACATTTCTGAACCCAATAATCATGTGATCTGTTTCTGGATTTTCATTTGCTGAGTAGCATCTCTGCATCAGATTCCTTGCATGAATAACTTGCTCATAAACTAAAATTCTGTGTTTAAAATTCTGTTCTAATGTTTGCTAAACTTATGTTTCCATGGACATCCATTGGTACTGACCAAATACTGATCCAAAACATTTATGAAGAGATAACGCAGAAACAAGTCAGTGAAATCAAAAGCAATACCACAGTGCAATTCAAGTGAATATTCATGGAAAAAAGCTCAGCAGGATTAGCCATTTCATTTGAGTCCCCAATCCAACAAGATTAAAGGTAATGGGATCTTTGTCATTGACTTTCAATGAACGATGGAATGAGCCCCAAGGTAGCACCTATCAGAAGGGGCAGCTGCTTAAAATTTTTATAGCACTTTACTTGAGAGCAGTGAGAACAAAACATACGTTACAGACATAGACATACAGAGATGCAAATGTACATGCATGCACACACAGTTTTAATTTTCTCAGACTTTTGTAGCTTCAAGCATCTATAGATCCAACCATTTGTTTGGGAAGCACTGCTAGAACTTTGAACTAGTAAACAGTCTCAAGAACAGCTGTTTTGGTGCCAGCAATGCCCAAGATTGGTAATGTCATATACTCTGAGTCTTTGGTATTTCCTTCAGTGTGTACCACAAGGCCACCACTCAGGCTCCCTGGAAGCTGTCTGGCTGTCCCTTCAGTTCAGCAAACCTGCTCCTTTTCTTAATAGCAAGAAACCTGAACATAAGAGATCCAGACAAGGCAAGTCTTTCAGTTCCTAACTTTTGTCAGCAAGTAATTTAATCCCTGCCACAAACTGAGGTTTAGACTTTAGCTTTCAAGTATGTGATCACAGAAGGGAATAATATGAGAGCTGAGAGGTTTTAGCTCCTCAAGGAAAACCCCTGCTCATAATGCAAGGGTCAGCAGTCATGTAGGTCACTCCAAATGTAATGCTTCCTCTTTATTTCTATGGAAACCACAACAGATACAAAGAGCACAATAACACTATTTGATAGAGCAAGTTCTCAGCTATAAAACTCTGTTTTTCAACACAGTCACCACCATCAGCTATACATTTTCACCATTCATGAACAAGAGCCTGCATGCCATTCTCACATGGAGGTGATCCACTGCTGATGTCACCACTGCTGAAGCGCACGACCCATCGCCTCACCGTGCTCACATCCACTGGTTGGTCTCCCTAAATGTTCAACAGGCATCAATTAATGTCAACAGGTGTCATTTTTTTTTACACGAAGGAATTCAATTCCACACCTTAGCTTCATACACATCTCCATGTCAGACAACATTGTGTCAGACTGTCCCTCTGCTGCCATCTGTCACATGGCTACAAAATGTAATGGGATACTGGCAGGAAGGTTCAACCTCTACTGCCATACCATCAGCATCTACCTGTGATGTCATGGGCCAACATAATAAAATTGGAGGCCAAATTTTTGGAGCAGTTCTCATATATTCCTACTTCAGCAGTGTCACTGGGAAGACAACTCGCTTTGAGCTAGTGCAAGAGAGCAGCCTACAGTATTAAGATTTATGCAGAGAAATTGGCTTTTAACAGCCAAATTCAAGCAGTATTTGTGTAAGTATGTAGATGAGGAAAAAATACAGAAAAGTAAGTGATTTTAAAACATCCAGCTCCTCTACTAAACAGAACGATTTTTTCTGAGACTGGCTTTACTGTGATGGAATATGCATTAAGCACAAGATGTCTTATAGCAAAGAGGCTACTTAATTCTGGTAGGGCTACAGAGTTAAATTGAGCTGAAATGTACAATGTACAGAATGAGACATTTCAGCCACCATTCCCAGCACATATGACCATCAGTTCAGCTAACATAGCTGTAAAAATCTTTGTGTAAGAGTTCAGCTGTGTGACATCAACACTGGAAAAATATTGGCAGTAGTTTGCTTGGATACTATTCAGTATGATTTAGGCTTTGTAACAGCAGAAGTCAATTTCACAATGTCAACAGATTTGGAGAATGACCTTGAAGACCACATAAACCAGTCCTTGAACTTTCAGGATTGTGCTAGCCTCGTTCTTCCTCAGATTTAACTAATAAACATACTCTTACATTTAGTGCTTTCCTAAGAAATGTACAGAAAAAATTTATTAACTTCTGAACACTGGTGGCTGCTTAAGGATATAATATCTCCTCTAACAAATTACATCCATCGTTTTCTAAAAAGGATCTTGAAATAATATGATGATTGTCACCATCCACTAGTGAACTGACAAGGTAAGTCTGGAACAGCAGAGGAAATTGTTATCCAACAAAATCTCAGTGAAGTTTGTAGCTCTTGAATAACTGACACAGCCTATGCACCAAATCATATTAAAGTTGTTAGAACAATTTCAGAGACAAATCTGTAATGTCTAAGCTAATTGGTGTACTTTCATTGATTTCAGTGAGCCGTACCCTAGGGCTTTAGTTATTGATAAAGTGGAATGCCAGCAGTAAATAGTCAATGAGTTAACTCACCATTCCCACTGGACTCATTCTAGAAAGTAACCAGGTAAGTTTTTATGTTTTCTGCTTTGTAAATGAAAAAAGTCTTCAAGGATGCTCTTCATCAGCACTAAGAACTCTTATGTGCTGTTCTCTGAAGTTGTTATTCTCTCTTTCTATCCTTTTCCAGCTTTCTAGAAAACATTTCCACATGATGACTGTACCAGTCTTCCACATTCTATTTTAATTGCATCAACATGTATTTTATGCAGTTTTTCTTAAGTTTCAGGTTTTTAGCACTTAACTTTATCTCGGTGTCTTCTCCAATTCTAATCAGGGACCTCCCTCATGCAGTCTTTGCCCCAAAAAGCGTATGGTTTTATGATGCTACCACAAAGAAAGTCTTAAAGAGAACAGCGAAAGAAATATATGCATTTTGCAAAATATCTGCTAATCACGACTCAGCTGGGAGTCCCTCAGTACCAGGGAGTTTTCTGACTGACAGGCATGGAGGAAAGAGCTCTACAGCTATTCTACAGACACAACTTCAGGCAAAGCTGGGAAGCAGATCCAAGTATAATGACAACAAAATGGTGAAGATTTAACTAAAGAAGGTAAACATACAAATATATATGTACATGTACATGCAGAGAGGGAGATACCAAAGAAAATATGTCTTCCCATCTCTAGAAAATGACAAGAGTACTGAGCAAGGGTAGCATGGTCTGCTCAGAACAAGAACTAATTTGACAGTAACGCACTTTGTACACTAACATGATTTATACATTCCATGCCTACACAACAAAAATTTATAGTAAGAGTTATACATCAAGATTTTTATATTATACTCATGTTTTTATTGTAATTGTGAGCACACATTATAGTGAAATATTAATTTGGGGTTATTAATAATATCCAATCTGTACTGTTTACCAAGATAGGGAATTGCAAAAGTAACCTCTCTGCTAGAACAGTCAAAACATGGCATCCATTATCAATCCAGTACGAACTCCTGATAAATAAAATCGGTAATGCCCTCTGAGTTTTAGCATTTAAAACAAATAAACAAAAAACCACAACACCATTAAAAGTGATGGCACAAAATTGAAAATACTAAAAGCAATTGACCCGAAGAAGGAAAAAATAATTCATTACATAAATCAATAAATAATTAAAATTAGAAATAATAATAAAAAGAAAAAATATACTGTGTCGTACTTCAGACTGCTTTACAGTAGTTGGGGATTTCACTAGCTCTTATTTCATAACATTTTTTTAAATTCTTTTTATGTTCTTTATAATGAATTTTTAAATGAGCAATACTTTTTCCATAATTTAGCCCACAGATATCTGAATCACAGACTTCCACTAATATATTTGCATATAAACAGTTCTCTTAAAATTCATCTGCTTTAATTACTTCTATCTTACCTGAAGGCATAAAGTTCCATATGTGATCTGTAAACCTTTCTGCTGCCCAAGGCCATGTTGTAAGGGGCACAGGTACACGTTCTTTCTCTGCCCAAGAGATTCAGTTGGGGAACGGGTACAGAAAAAGCTGCAACAGAAAAATAGGAGTTAGCATTAGTTTCTGAAATAAATGAAGAAAAAATATCTAAAAAATAGTGTGTATGTGTTGTCAGGGAAGGATAGAAATAGGTAACAAGAAGGAGAAAACAGTTTTGGAATAAGTAAGCTTCAAGTAAAGGCCATTTTCTCTGAAGTCACTGGAGGATAACCTCTAACAGCATTTGCAATTGCGGACAAAGCCACGGGGGTAAAAAGAAACCAGGATCCCAGAGCTGAGTGGGCATTCAGCAAAGCAGTTTGGCACCTAAATCTGTTATCCCACCAGAGTGATCCAGGTGTTCATGCCAAAGACATCTCATTTCCCAAAGCTGCTGTAGCTGTCATAAATACTGTGAAAGAAGGCTGAAAATTTGCAGCACAGTGTCTAGCTGCAGACACGCAAACACACTCTGTGTTGCAGTTTGGGCTGTGACACAGGAGCTTCACAGCTGTTCTTCCTCTGGGAGGACATACTCCTCCCCAAGGACTGGAAATGCATCATTTGAGGATCACAAGCAATGCTCTGAAATATAATATGAAATATCAGGCAACAAGGCAGAATTACACAAGGCAGTTTCTCTCTTAGCTGTCAAGCAAAAATTGCACCAGTATTATACGACCTCGATGCATGGGGCACCAGCTCATTTGTGCACCACCATGTCACTCACTCTTTAAGTGGAGAAAACTGATTCTAAATATTCATCTACTGACTTTTTATAGTAAGTTTTTAATTTAGCCAATAATCAAAAAAAGCAGTATCCAGCAGTATAATAACGTTTACATTTTTTTTTCTTCAACATTTTTAATTGCACTTGTTTTATTCCTTCTATTGGACTGGCACAAGACTGTCATAATTCTAATATATTCAGAATTTAGATAATTCAGACTGAATTTATCATATAATGCCATATGGTCCATGACATTTTTTTAAGTCCATGAGTCTTCAAACAATAATAGTATTCTGACCTCGACCACAGACTCTTACAGTCTGCAAAAGAAAAAGCATTCTATTGTATGTTCTATTCATCCTATTACTCATCATTATTTACTCCTTGGTCTAAAACGAAATGTAGCTTTTAAACCAATGACTGTTTCATTATTTTCAGAGGTCTACATCAGCATAGAGAACTTCTTCAGAACATTGTTAATACTTCAGAATATTTTAAAGTATCCACCTAAATGACTGGAGCTACGTGTTGTAAATCAAGACAACATGAATTCTCAACAAGGCAGCTTGCATGAACCACTCTTTCCTTACTAATAATTCCATTAAAAAGCTTGGTTCATCTTCCATTACTGTCAGTGAAATAACATATGAAATGACTACGACTTCTATATTTAGTCTCTGTGATTTTGTCTCAAGTTTCCAATCACCGATGTTATGACAGCATTCTGATCTACACCCACTGCTACACAAAACCGAAGATAAATCGTTTTCTTGCAGCACTGTATGAATACAACAGAATCTTACAAAACCAATGATAAATGGTCAAAGCTATTCAGAATACAGACAATTGCTAGAGAACAGAACAGAAAACAGAGAGATAATTATAATGACCTTATATAAATCAAAAGCATTCTTTCAAAAACATAAAAGCAGAAACAGCAGGGGTTTAAGAGGAAGACAATGAGCACTTCTAGGGAACTGGAGATTTTCATAAGAACAAAAATTAAATAGACTGACAGTTCACATTAGTGATTAACTAATTTAGGATATGCCAGAAGAACCCAAGACAATGAGCTATATAGGGAGGGTAGATCAAGTGTGCTCTCACAATATAAAGAAGAACATACTGTTAATGAAATTACAAAGGCTACATTTAAGTACACTGAAAATTAATTAATAGGGTATTTTAATACAACATAAAATTATCCAGAACAATTCATCGTAGGAGAAGAGTTAAGAGATTAATTTGACTAAGACTGGATTATACATTTCAGTGATCACACTCACATTTATAAAACTTGTGCAATTTTGAGATTGAAGCAGCAGTCAGCCACTGCTTAACACAAATGGGGATTTTTTGCCTTCCAAGCTGTTCAATGCTCAGTGAGCATTAAGACCTAGGACAGTCCTTCCAGCAGGGAAAACTCCAGAAAACTCCAGCTTACTGTGCTGCAAAACATTACTCCATGTCAAGTATGCTGTCCGTGTCTATGCATTGTCCATGTCTGCTCAGAGCCCACATCAAATCCAAAGCAGTTAGGGTTGGCTTGGCTGCTCTTTCAGGAAGAGGGGGGACAACAACAACTAAGTACCAACTAAACAGAACAGTTAAAACTGATTCTGGTGAAGTCAAAAGTCAGCTCTGCTTGGCTGATGCATGGTAACATGGTGGTAACAGTGTTCAGAGACAAGTTCAGGAAGTTTTAAATGTCACTGGACCAGCTCTGTAAAACTGCAAGAGGTGTGTAAGGAAAATTACCTGACTGAAGTCTAAGTAAAGTCTGAGACATACACTGTGGATGATGGATTTGCCTGCTCCAGGCTGTCAGAGAAGGATTAACTCTTACCCACTGCAAATAAGTGCACAAATACTGACAAAAACATGACCCCGAAATTTGTCGGTCCCATTCCTAGGGGACTGGCCACACCTCAAAGGCCTTTTTGTTTGCTTTTTCAAGATCTTCAGCAGCTCCAACAGGCTTTAAGAGGGACCTACCTGGAATCACTGAAGGTCAGGACTAGTCTGTTCAGTTTGCAGAGTTAATTAAGCAGTTATGAGTAGTTGCTTGTTACAGCAAGAAAATTACAATACGATGTCTTGACCCTGTATGTTGCCCCCTGATAGAAGTAAAATACAGACTGCTATTGCTCCAGGATCTGATCCTTCCTGTTTTTTTAAGGTAGAGCTGACATAAGAAGCAGCTAATAGCACCTGGTAAATCCATGTTCAGGCTTTAAGTCCAGAAACTCCAGAGAACAGTCCTTCAAGGCCTTGTATGTAGGCCTCTACAGAAGAATAACACAATGTCAGCCTCAGGCAGATAACACATGAGGAAACTTTGATATCAATCTTGAAATAAATATATTTCCCCTGGCAAAACTGGGAGATACCTATGTCAAGACAGATATAAAATCAAAATGATAGTGTTCCCAATGGATTTTTGAAGGTAAGAAATGTACAGTGCCACTGCTTGTCAGATGGAGATGTACACAAAGGTTAGAAGCCGCTTTTTCAGACTGAACCTGCATTTTTTCAAGTGCCTCTCAAAGCTCAGCTGAAAGGCATTCAAGTGGAAATGTCTGTCTTTAACAAGGCTAAGGCTTGATCCTTCTAATCTGACAGATTTTTATAAAACTAGTATCAGGACACAGGGACCTTATTCCAGCCACCCTGGCTCACAGCTGTAATCTGGCCAAGAGAAGAAAACTGCCCTGATCTTTGCTAGCAGCCAGATTATGGAACGCCATGACTCCAGTGACACTCACCAAAGTCTTAGCCTCCTAATACTGGCTGGAGTACTCAAAGAAGAAAAACTCATTGGAAGGACTTTCGAGATTAAAGTTGTTTTCATATATATATTTCTTTTCCTCACTCAATATTATGAATAGAAATGTTAAATAGAAATGTTAAGACCTTTTTCTTCAAGTTGTGATTACCATAAGGAATGGAAACCATCTTCAGTCTACAGTGATTTCTTCTATCTTAAAGGAAACAGAACAAAGGCAAGATCACTGGTACATAGCACAAAATATTTATGTCTTACAACCTAGACAATCTAGAAATGCAGCAAACAAAATGGCTGTCATCTCACAGGAATCTAGAAACACAAAAGATGCCCTTCCCAGAACAGTCAGTCAGAGGAATCATGTTTCATCTTTATCTATTCCACAGAAAACCTAAATATTTTTTGTTTCAAAAAGCATTTAATTATTTAAACTAAATTACTTTGCAGTCTTCTGAATTTTCCTAACCTAGAGTAACCCACAAACTTGCTCTTTTTCACTTTACATGATGGAAACTTTCACTTTATACATTTGATGGAAACTTGATCGAAGAATTTTAGGGAAAAAAATAAAAAAAATAAACTTTTACTTGAAATATACAGCTAAATTGTGCAACGTCAACCTTGTATTTTGCTTTGGCGGCAAAATAGCAATAGGACTGCAGTAGGTACAAGCTACTCTGGAAGGATCCAGGAAGACCACTGAGTGGCCTTTCAGTATCTAAAGGGGGGCTGTAAGAAAGAAGGGGACAGACTGTTCCCTTACTGTCAGCAACTGCTTTCATAGCCTTTTTGAACTTGGACTTCTTAGTTATTACTGGCGAATCTGTGTATCTCACCTGGGAATATTAATCTTGCCCTAAGAAGAGACAGTGCCATCTAACAGCCTCCTCATTGCTTTTGCTAAAAATGGTGTCATGGTTTTATGATTTTTGGTTATTGCTATTCCACATCATAACATCATGTAGTGTACTGGGAGTTAAAGAGTTAATGCTCCAGTTCTGTGGATCGTGGATAGTTCTGGGTACCTGGTTCTCAGAAGAGAAGAAGAGCTACATTACCCAGAGGACTTTGCTGTTCTGTTACCGTTTTCCGCTGAGAGAGAAAGATAAAACTGTTCGCAGATCATGAGACATTCCCTCTTCTCTTCCCATCTCTTGTCCCAGCAGCATATCACTCCCCAGCCATCTCACCTTCAGCAATTAGAGTAAGGCCTCTTCAGTTTTTGGACACTCTCTCTCATTTTATTGGATTTATTAGCTTAAGTTGTAATTATACTGCATTATAGTGTGTTATTTTGCATTCCGTTATGTTCCGTATGTTATTTGCAACTAATTTAGTAAATTTGTTTGTTTCTCCTCAGATCGTTCCCGCTGTTTTGTTTTTAGGCTCATCTCCCTATCCTTTTTCCCTTTTCCCTTTCCTGAGGTGTGGGCCCATGGGTCCCCTGCCCCAAGAGTCACGGAACAGGGCCGAACCTGCCCGTAAACCGTTGACAGATGGCATCTGCTGTCATGTGCCCACTGCTCTCCACCCACTGCTCACTCTTGCTGTGCTTCCAGCTCTCAGCCTCTTCTGAGGTAATGCTTTCCAGGTAGGTCATACAAACATACAGAATTCAATACTAACAAAAGTAAGACACCTTCTCTCCTTTCAGCAATACAGATTGCTTTATTTTAGACATTTGTGTTGTTTCAAAGTAGTTTTACTTTATCTGTGTGAATTTTAAATTTGAAAAAGCATCTCATGCTCAAGACCTTGAAACACTGGGCTTCTTCCAGAAATATGACATACAAAATACAATACAAAAAAGTATTATTTTTCTACCCAGTCAAGTATGGTCTTAGGGCAAACATCTGAGTATCTTAAGTAAATCTAAAACTCTAATATAAAATATGCAACATTCCAAAGAAAGACTGGCTTCTTATTCATTTTAATTAAAGCATTTATTCACTGTGCTCAGATGTTAAGACTTTGCCTTATTACACTGGTGAGTATAAATCCTCCTAGTTTCGTAATTTGTAATGGAATGCATCCAGTAATCAATAAGGGCCAATCCTTAGTTTTGTGAATTAACTCTAATAATGCAGCTGTTTTTAGTAATATATCTATAGTTTCTTTTAATGTTCCTATAAATTTCCTCTATTTTATTGATGGATTTCAACTTGAATTCTACATTTTATAACAGTCATATGACCGCATACACTTTTCCTTGTTCTATTTGCTGTTCTTGTTAAAAATGGAGCTTTATGAATTTGAGATCAAAAGATTTAGCCCTCTTAGCTATTGAAATATTTCTGAGAGTTAATGTTAATAATAGAAAAGAGACTGAAGAGCTTGAAATTAGGCCAATACTCTCATATTTCTGAACTGACTTTATCTGTAATTGTTGCTCAATTTAGCATGCTTCCTTCTGTTTCAAACTACTGTGAGATAGAAAGCTGGGAGCTTTTAGAACATCATGAAGGGAAAATCAGCAATGAGCTGTGAGCTAATATAGCAAAGGGTGGAAGTGGTGTGAGTCCTCAAAAGAAAGTACTGTAAATAAACGCTTCAGGACCTCATACTCTCATAGTATTTCAGTATCCATCCTTTCCATCTACACAAGTGAACCAAAGCTTTCTTTTGTCCTAAATTAAACACGAGATTTACTGTTTTTGAAATACTTGCTAGAGAATGTAAATTATGTTTACATAGAAACGAACACAGAAGTTACTCTGCACCTCTCTGCTGCTCGCCGCTATTCTCTTTGGGGAATGTAAAGTCATAAACAGTTTGATGGACTTCAGAAATTCAACAGCTATGGGTAATGTTGACCTTGCTGTAATGAGAAGAGGAAGGCAACATCTGCTTCACGTTTCCCCAGTCCAAGTGTTATAAAACAAGTAGTAAAAGCTGCCTAAGTTTCATTATTAACTACATTATGTACACATGCATTTCAATCAGACCCTGGGAGCCAAAAATAACCATAACCTTAACTCTAAACCAAATTCTTAAAGAAGCTCTCAGTCATTTCAATAATTGCCGCACAGAGAAAATAAGTAATTTTTTCTATCTGTAGTTTTACCCAGGATATAAGTAAGAGATGTCTGTCAACTGTATCACAAATAATTGAAAATCATCTTGTCCACTTCACTGAATGGGACAAGGAATAGAACTATCCCAGTCTTACAGGAAAAGGGACTAAAATATGCTAACCAGAACAGTACAGTCTGTAAGCAAAACAAATGCTTTCCAATTAATTGCTCTGTGAGCTTTGCCCAAGATAAAGAACTTTAGAACTATTGAAACAGTTGGAAACTCAGCCATAAATCCTTGCTTTCTGTACTATCCTACTTGCTCTATGGCCTCTTCAGTAGGCATGACTCTTTGAAAGATCATTCTCAAATGGATGATAAAGCCTAGGTCCCACATTTTAACCTTTAATCTGATGAATAAAAGAGATTATCCCAATCCGGTGGAATTTTATATGTAAGACAAAAATTCTCTATGAACTCAAAATTAGGAGTATGCCTTCCCTCTACTTACTCTGTAGTAGAATATTTCCATTTATATTTTGCATTTTGCTCAATAAATGTGGGCAATTTTAATCTACAATATAATATACTCTCTATCAGTGCACATACAAAAAAAGGATTTGAATTATGGGTTGAACATACAATTTTAGGGGTTTAAGCTGTTGCTAAATTTATTAGCAGCTTTATCTTTGAGATAAAGAGGTGTTAGCAATTACAAGGCCTTGTGTAAACTTGGGGGAATTCTTAATAAGCAGATGGGATCAGCACATTGCTGATCCCATCAGTTTTATCACTGTTGTGATAAAACTCAGATATTGCATTAAATCTTTTAAAACATTTTTCTGCAGCTTGTGTATATCTCTTCTTCTTCTACTGACGCAGTCATTTGATGGCTGAGATTGCACATGTATTGTTCATTACTATTGCTGACAACTGTAAATGAAGACAATAAGAGCAGGCCCTGGGTTTACAGTCTTCCTTGTCTGCCTGAAAAAGCATCATTTGAGAACTCTACCATTAGAGGTTTCTCCCTAGCAGTGTAATCCCATATAAATACTGACAACCAAAGATCTCATAAAACTGTCAGTTCATTATAAAAGCACTGATGAAATACAGAAAATGTTAAAAAGTAAACTTGAGCAGAAATTTGTTATGTCCTATTTTTCCTACCACTTTTAACACTCCCAAGTGTTCTTTATCTTTCCAAGATACATTATCAGATTTCAAACTGGGACAACAGTCATCTGAAAAGGTTTCAATTCCTGAATAATAATTCTTTCAAATGTATTCAGCTGAGTTCTTTCACCAGGTATCTAGTCAACAAACAATGTTGAAAACATTCTTCTCTGGCAAGCTGTCTCTCATTCCAAAGAGCTCATGCCCTCTCAGAAACAATTTCTTGAAAAATAATTCTCAACATGTGGGATTAATCATAGCCCAAAGCTTGCTTCTGACACGTGATTAGCTATTTCTACCTGACTTAAAGGACACAGGGAAAAGCATTTCAGCGTTGCTGCTCTTCACTCAAGCCCCATACCTAAAGGTCTGCAGTGCGGGGGAAGAAATAAATTGTTTATTTCATATTAGGAAAAAAAAAAACAGTAAAAGAGAGGGTTTGTATACAATGCTTTGATTTGTTGCATTTAAGAACTGTCAAATTTCCCTGCATTTTCCATCTCTCAGTAATGCACTGATTTATGCAATGTATCAGTTGCTATGACAAGGTTTCTCACATCATAAACACAACTTACAATGCATGTCATGCATGGTATGCATCACTAACAATTTCACTTGATGAAAACTATCTTCATGCCTTTTAGCATTGAAGCATGTTAATGTGTTCCCCCAAAAGATTAGTGAGAAGCCTAATAGACCAAAAACCTATTTAAACAATCATTTTACACTCTTTCAATGAGGAAATGTGAACTTTTGCATTGAAACAATCCCTGTCTTAATAACTCAGGAACAATCACACTCCCTGTGCCTGTGCCAGGTCACTAGGGTATTTCAACAAACTAATCAATTTACATTTTTATTATTATATATATTATATATATATTATATATATATATATATATATATACCTCATAAGAAAGATGTTTGCTTTTCAGCCCTTTGCACTGAATGGCTTTGACCCTCTTCTTCCCAACACGGAGAGAGGAAGAAATCAGATGGAGATGTAAAAAAAAAATAAATTCTACTGGTAGTAAGAAATGTCTTGAACTACTGAAATTAATTTTTCTTTCATCCCTGACATAATTCTAGAATGGCGTACTCAATATCAGTTGAAACATTTGGTTAATCAAGAGAATTTCCTTTGAGTTTCTTGCTTGGATGTGTCTATACACCTCATATTTTTCAGGAAATGGACAGGTTTCACTTGGTTCTCCTTAGTGGTAAATGCTCCTAGCCCTGCTCTGCCAGAAGTCCCTTCATCAACTGTTTAAGGGAAAAATGTACAGGCAGATAAAGATCTCATTTCCCTGCAGAAAATCATACACATGCTCCATGGGAGAGAGGAAGCTGGTTGCAGGGACACTATTCTGTCTGCCCAGACTCCTGACCTGTAGTACTGCATGAAGCCACTCACACTCTTTTGCTTCTGTTTCAGCCTAGGAAACTCCTTAAAAACACGCTATACTTTGTAAACTCAGTTTCTGTGTTCATTAACTTTCTTCTCTTGCCTGAACATATTAAAAAAGATTCACATGAAGACAAAAATGCAGTAAATTAAATGAAATTTCTAAACCTGAACTTTGAATTTAAAACTATTTCTGTTCTCCCATGAACTTCATCAGCTTTTTTAAATAACCAAATTATTTTCTAATGAATACATTATCCACCATAAGAGTTCTTCTGCCCTTGTCTATACTGCTGTCAAACTATTTCTGTCTTCACACTTCCTTTCCTCTGTAATAGATCTTTCAAGTGCTTTTGTAATCTTGCGTTCTGCTTTAGAGATCAAATTACAAATTAGTTTTATCATAAAATGAGCTATTGCCGCAAACCCAACATAATGTTTCCTTTTCCAGTTACATTTCTAATTCTTTAGTCATGTAATTTGCCTAAACTATTATCTTGTACTGGCATAGCTGGCAAGCTGTGCAATGCAAAAAAACCCACAGATTTTATTACTCCATGACTTCCAATATAGAAGCTTTGCTACACTGAATTTTACATAGTTTGCTTGAGCAAGGTCACACCAGCATTTCCAGTTATTTCTTACATCAGTTGGTGTGATTAAACAGAAAATATAAATCACTGAATTGTTGAGTCTTAACTATAAAGACACTAATAGGCCATTTTCTATTAATTTTCCCCATGCACAGTAGTGCTATCTGCCCAGAATCAGATCTGAAAAATACTGTAGTTTAGATTATGCTGAAGGATTTTTCTTGCTGACTTACTCGTATTTTACTCCTAGACAAAAGTAATCTAGAAAGAGCTCATATCCAAAGAGTTCTTTAAGATTAGTTCCTTAAAACTACTCAGTGGAAGAAGGAGGTCACTACAGAATTCAAGAGCCTTACCATAGAGAGGAATTACAGTGGTGTTTTGTCATCACTGCAACCCATTTCCACAATTTTGAATATGATTAGTGTCATGAAAATATGAAAAGGGAAGAATTCCAGTCCATCCTGACAAAATAATAGCTAAGAAAATGGTAAAAGGAATCAAAGAACGACAACTATTCCTACAAGTAGCTGAAGAGATAAGAAAAGAGTCTACAGATATTAAATACTAAGGTGTGATCTAAAACCTGGGAAATTTTAAGGGTGTAGGCTACAGAGCAACTTTCAGACAGGTCTCAAGGCACCAGTGTTGCAGTGAATTTCCCTTCCAAAGGCAATGGTGGCAGCTTGCCCACTACTGGCAGTGTTTTTCCCAGTGTTGTTTTATGATTTATTTCCACAGTTTTGCAAGACTTCATGTATTTGTACAAATACTTCTTTTGTTGAACTCTATGGCAGTCTTGTTAACCCATTTCTCCCCCAGAATGGCAGCACACCCACTCCTCCTAGTTCTTCACCATCTGCAAGCTTGCCAATGAGGCATTCTGTCTTATCACCTATGTCATTAATGAAGATATTTTACGGTATTGATCCCAGTATCTTGAGTCATATAAACTTAATGTGACACACCACATCCAGTCATACAATTTATAAGAATGCTACCATAAGAACAGCATTTCAGAGGGGTACTTATATCTCATTAAACAGTAAACGGCTTAGGAAGAAAAGTGACTTCCAGATCTAGGCCCTGGGCAACTTGATTTGGTGCTTCATTTAGTGGCTGGCAACCCTGCCCACAGCAGGAGATGGAAATAGATGATTTTTATGGTCCTTTCCAACCCGAGCCATTCCATGATTCATGCTGAAAAGTAGCTATGCAGCTAGTGAATTATTACTAAAAAGGGAATTATCAACCAGTCTTCTTCCTTAACTGGAGCACTTGTTCATTCCGGAGTGTTTACACCAGCTACAAATTAGTTGTATATTCTTTCCTCCAACACCCCTTATTTGATGGATTTTCTCAGGGTATGTATTAGGACTTAAAGTAAGTGATCTCCCGCATTAGTCTCAGAGCATCTCCTAAAGCAGACTGAAAGATAAGAGATACAGTTTATGTAAAATCAAAATTCCTCCATCCCGACTAGAACCAGCTTTAAGAAGGCTTTCTCCAAAATGATTACTGTAGCCCAGATTGAAAGCCTTCGTTTCTCTGCTAAAGGTACCTTAGAATCATAGAATTATAGAATTAGATAGGTTGGAAAAGACCTGTAAGATCATCCAGTTCAACCATCCACCTACCACCAATAACCCCACTAGACTATGTCTCTCAACACTATATCTAAATGTTTTTTGAACACCTCCAGGGATGGTGACTCAACCACCTCCCTGGGCAGCCCATTCCAGGCCCCAGCACCGACCCCTGGGCAACACCACTCGTGACCGGTCGCCAGCTGGATGTAACTCCATTCACCACCACTCTCTGGGCCCGGCCCTCCAGCCAGCTCCTTACCCAGCAAAGAGTGTACCTGTCCAAGCCACAGGCTGCCATTTTCTCCAGGAGAATACAGTGGGAGACAGTGTTGAAGGCTTTGCTGAAGTCTAGGTAGACCACATCAACAGCCTTT
The DNA here is from genome assembly GCF_002078875.1 of Numida meleagris. NCBI lineage: Eukaryota > Metazoa > Chordata > Aves > Galliformes > Numididae > Numida > Numida meleagris. Next base: position 30,695,366 of record NC_034413.1, on the reverse strand, counting down.
CCCTCATCCACCAAGCGGGTCACTCGATCATCAAAGGAGATCAGGTTGGTCAAGCAGGACCTGCCCTTCACAAACCCATGCTGTCTGGGCCTGATCCCCAGGTTGTCCTGCAAACGCCACGTGATCTCCCTCAGGACAATCTGCTCCATAACCTTCCCTGGCACTGAGGTCAGGCTGACAGGCCTGTAGTTCCCCAGATCCTCCTTACAACCCTTCTTGTAGATGGGAGTCACATTGGCAAGTCTCCAGTCTTCTGGGACCTCTCTGGTTGACCAGGAACGCCGATAGATGATGGAAAGCGGCTTGGCTATCTCCTTTGCCAGCTCCCTCAGTACTCTTGGGTGGATCTCATCTGGCCCCATGGACTTGTGGCAGTCCAGGTGGAGTAGTAGGTCTCTGACCGTTTCCTCCTCAATCATAGGGGGTTTATTTCACTCCCCATCCGAGACTTCCAGGTCAGAGAGTAGAGTGCTCTGAGGACAACTGGTCTGGCTTTTAAAGACAGACGTAAAAAAGGCATTGAGAACCTCAGCCTTTTCATTGTCCTCAGTGGCCACATTCCCAACCACAACCACTAAAGAATGGAGATTCTCTTTGGTCCTCCTCTTACTGTTAATATATTTGAAGAAGAGTTTCTTGTTTCCTTTAATCCCACAGCCAAGCTTAGTTCAAGCTGGGCCTTTGCCTTTCTAATTTTCTCCCTGCACATCCTAACAACCTCTTTGTACTCTCCCTGAGTTACCTGTCCTGTCTTCCACAGGAGGCAGATTCTCTTTTTCTCCTGGAGCCTCAGGAAAAGCTCCCTGTTCATCCACGCCGGTCTCCTTCCCCGCCGGCTCGTCTTGCAGCTCAGGGGGACAGCTTGTTCCTGCGCCTTCAGGACTTCCTTCTTGAGAAGTGACCAGCCTTCCTGGACCCCTTTACTCTCCAGGACCGAATACCAAGGGACCCTCCCTACCAGTCTTCTGAACAATTCAAAGTCTGCCCTCCGAAAGTCCAAGGTCGCCGTTTTGCTGTCCCCTCTCCTGGTTCCACCAAGAATTAAGAACTCTACCATTTCATGGTCGCTCCGTCCAAGGCAGCCTCCAACTTCCACATCTCCCACCAGACCTTCTGTTTGTAAACAGCAGGTCTAGCAGGGCACCTCCCCTGGTAGGTTCTCTCACCAGCTGCAGAAGGAAGTTATCTTCCTTACACTCTAGAAACCTCCTAGACTGCTTCTTCTGCACCGTGTTGTATTCCCAGCATATATCAGGGAAGTTGAAGTCCCCCATGAGGACAAGGGCTGGCGATCGCACAACTTCAGCCAGTTGTTTATAGAACGCCTCATCTGTCTCTTCATCCTGGTTAGGCGGTCTATAACAGACCCCCACCAGGATGTCTGCCTTGTCAGCCTTTCCTTTGATCCTAAACCATAGAGATTCAACGTTGTCTTCCCCAGTTGCAAGCTCAGTAACATCAAACCAGTCTCTAACATAGAGAGCCACGCCACCACCCCTCCTTCCTTGCCTGTCCTTTCTGAAGAGCTTGTAGCCATCCATCGCAGCACTCCAGTCATGGGAGCAATCCCACCATGTTTCCGTAATGGCAACCAGGTCATAGTTTGCCTGCCACATGAAGGCTTCCAGCTCCTCCTGTTTGTTGCGCATGCTGCAGGCATTGGCATAGACACACTTCAGCTGAGCCCGTTGCCTCACCCCTAATCCCGATGCCCGCCTAGGCACACCTCCTGCAGGGCTGGTTTTATCCCCTTCCCCCTTCCTCTCTAGTTTAAAGCCCTCTATAAGCCCTGCCAGCTCCTGGGCAATGATGCATTTTCCCCTTTGAGACAGGCTAGACCCATCAGCAGACCTCAGGCCTGGTGCCGAGTAAACCGCCCCGTGATCAAAGAACCCAAAATTCTTGCGTTTGCACCAGCCTCTCAACCATGTGTTTATGAGATGGGTTTTCCTGCCCCTTTCAGTGTCCTCCTCTGAAAATGAAGGGATAGAAGAAAATACCACCTGTACTCCTATTCCCCGAACTAACCGCCCTAGTCCCCTGAAGTCATTTTTGAGAAGTTTCAGGCTTCTGTCAGCAGTCTCATCGCTGCCAGCCTGAACTATTAATAAAGGATAATAATCAGAGGGGTGGATCAAACTGGGGAGTTTTCTAGAGATATCCCTAACCTGGGCCCCAGGGAGGCAGCACACCTCCCTGTGGGTAGGGTCAGGCCGACATATAGTGCCCTCCGTTCCCCCTCAGAAGGATCCCCTCAGATTGCCTATGACGATCACCCTTCTGTCCTTCCTGGCAGAGGCAGTCTCAAGGCATGGAGTCAACCGCCTCACCTTGGGCAACTTTGGCAACCTTGCAGGCAGAGCTCCTCCTGCATCCTCACTCACCTCTCTCTCAGGTTCCAGGGCCTTAAACCTGTTACTCAGAGGCACCTGGGGAACCGAGGTAGGCCGGGATGGGGGTTGCCTGCGTCACCAAGCTGGGACTTGTTTCCATTCCTCCTCTTCTCCCAGTTTGTTTCCCTCAGCTCAATCATGGCAGGCGAGAGGATCTGTCACCGTCTGGGGGGTATCACTCTGGTGTCTTCCCTGCAGAGAGTTACTCCACCAGTCTATTTCCCGCTCACATTCTCTGATGGATCTTAATCTCTCTACCTCCTCCTTGAGCTCCACTACCATGCTGAGCAGCTCCTCCACCTGCTCACACCTCACACAGGTGGAATCCCTACCACCCTCCCCCGGCAGCAGCAGGCTCAGGCACTCCCTGCAGCCTAAGACCTGAACTGCTACATCTCTGGGCAGGCCCTCCATCTGGGTCGCCACAGTCCTCTTGAGGTGAGCCTGCTGCCTGGTGGAGACCATGTTTAAACTTGAGGTCTCAGAGACTGCAAAACTTCTGTGTATGTTTCCTTGTGGCAGAAGTGTTAGCTTGATATGGAAGCGCTGTTAAGGGCCCAAACCTTGACACTACAATACAGGAATTTTGCTTGCCTCTTTCCCTTCTTTCTTTTCATTCTCCCATCTCTTCATAGAAAAATGGGGTCAAATGACCAATTCTAATGTCAGTGTTGTCAAAAAAGTTTATTTTGGAAATACTATGGGCTGTAATTTTACAATTGTTTTCCAGTTCCTTTGCTTTATTTTTTAAATGTTTGTGCTCTGCACTTACTGTCATCTGTTTTATATGAGCTCTTTAATTGTTTACTATGGCCTGTAAAACAGAAATACTCCCCTGTCTAGGATCAATCCCTTTCCATGTACATAGCCGTGTCTGTAAAATATCACAGAAATCCCTCAGACAGCAGCCGTACGGAAATAATCTGTTTTGTTATTTAGACTGTCGCATGAGGAAAGGCAACACAGTGAGAGGATGATGATGAAGGCCACTGAAGAAAATAGTGTTGCTCTTAAAATCAAGTCCAGAAAAGATTACAGAGTTGTTTCTGCAAGGAGACCCAGCATTCTCAGTGGTGAGATAAATTGACACTATTTTTTCTTACATTTCTGTTGTTTCCTTTCCTTCAATTAAATTAAAGCAGGAACATCTGTCAGATTAAGGGATGAAAAGAGAATCTGATATTTTTCAGCCATCAGCAAAAGCTGGCAAACCTCTGCTATGATGGACATGTATACATGAATAATGCCACAGAAACGCAAGCAGAGACCACAGAAATACTCAACATTACTATAATCTAAATATGAAGAGGAATTGATAAAATGAGCAAATTTTTCTGAGCTTTTTCAGATTGTATGTCTCTGGAAACATGCTCTGCAAAGAAGAACCAACAGAGGCAGCTTTTTCAAAGCAAAGATGTGAGCAGAGATCATGCTTATGTCACTGAGTGACATAAATAATTATGTTCTGCAGTTAAAACTTGCCCAAACTAAACTGATTCTTGTACAATCTGACATTTCCTGTCTTTTGTGAAACCAAATAAAATATATTTATGAATCAGACAGATGTATTCAATGTTTCAGTCCTGTCCTGTCTCTCTGCTATTCAACATTTCATATCACAATATATAGTTTGTTCAGAGAGCTACCATTCATGTTACACTCCAAAGGAGCACAAGAATGGTCATTTAAAGTGTAATGGTGACAGCAGAATAATCACCTTATTAAGCACAGTTTGAACAATACTCACTTTTGATAAAGCTGGATCAAAACTGGTAATAAAAACACTGCATCTTGTTTCTGTTTCTTACAAAAAAGTCTTGATCAAAGAGATTCTACATATTGCTTTGATGGGACCAAACCATCAACATTAATGGCTGTCAAGTTAATCAAGTTATTTTTTCATACAATATTGTTTTACCATTCATTAAATACAAGTTTGAATGGCTCTGTTTAATTTCAAGTTCTCTGTAGGCTATTAGTACACTAAAAGGATTAGGCTCTGAAGCAACAGTTAGATCTTGACTTCACTAATGCTAATCTCTCTCTCAAAAAAAAAAGCCCCAAAAAACAATGCCTCTGTTCACTTGCAGAGATCTCCAGTGAGATCTAATGCAGATTCCTTGTCTGATAGCTGAGAAACTTGCATATAGAATGCAACACAGAATAGAAATTATGCTCTAGCTTTCCTGGTACCATCAGATTTGATCACAGAAACAGTAACCAAATTTTTTTCTACTGCAATTTGTACCAGTAAAATAATAAAAATAATGAAAATGAGGAAAACTGTTGAACTGTAGATTTACCTGGCATAAACTGGTGTTGATTCAATTACTGAAGTTCGTAGCAATTACAAGAAAAAAAAAAAAAAAGACAAATTACAGGCTAAACTAATGAAATTGCATAACATGATTCTGACAACAAGCAGCAGTTGTCCTGTTTGCATATGAGTATTGTCTCAGGCTCCTGATACAACTGTGACTCTTGACAGATGTATCCAGCAAGGAGGAGTTTAGCAAGAAGGGTTGGTAGATGAAGTCCAAAGATATCTTATGGGGATATGTCAGCTTAGGAAACAGGAAGGAATTAAAATGATTTTGACTCCTTTATAGACCAGAGAAATGGATGAGTATCCTTTCCGTCTTCCAACACAGAAGAAATATTTGCGTTATTTCATTCATCGTGTTATTTCATTCATGGATGGAAAATCATATGCTCTTAGAATGCTTCCTTCAATTTTCTGGTAACAGGTGAACTGCTTTGGTACAGTTCACTTTAGTACACAGCATTAGTTATGCATTTCTGCTGGTTGTCAATTTACTGTTCAATTCATTCCTATGGGCACATAATATAACTTTTAGAAACTTCTTCTAAATATCTCAGACAAATTCTAATATAGAAGAATTACGATAGTCAAAGATTTCAAAATAAACTGAAGTTTTCATAGTTCACATCTATTTTCTATTTATAGGAGAATATTCATTAAATGCATGCATTTATTAATCCTCTATATTATATTGGACTAGCTTTAATATATTTTCCTTTTGTTTTCCTCCCTTTAAAAATTACTGTTTACAGGTTTGTTTAATGTATCTTTCCTTACTATTCCACTAAATCCCTGAAAGCTGCAGTCTTGTTAATGAGTGCTACATGGATATTAATAGCAACTGATATCAAAGCCAGTGGGTCAAATGAACGCTTACTTAAGATAGCACTGTTTGTCACCAAGATAAAATGCCTTGTTAATATATGCATAAAATCAATTGATTTTAATTTTCTGGCATCTGTTTCAGTTCTTCTCACTTATTAGTGACTCACATTCATAGCTCTAAGGGAAAATTACTGAGAAAAAGATTTGCTTCATCTCCAGCTAAAGGTGAGCAGCTGGTGTAATTTTCAGAAGTGCAATGGTTGTTAAAAAAAATTCAAACTGATAAGAAAATCTAGGTACAGCTCTGGAAACCAATGTGACCCATGAATTATACAGGTTAAAGGATCCCATATTCTCCAAACATACAGGATGAAGACCCAGCACAAATTGAAATGCCTAGAAATACTCTCGCTAATTTTCCCTCATATCCACAAAACCAAAATAGATGCTGTCCTGGTAAACTTGCTGCAATGGCAGCATTTCAGCGACATTGTCAGCACTAAGCACAGAGTCCATCCTACACAGATCTGCAAAATCCAAGTTTCATTTAAGCAACTGTGCTCATGCCGCTGTGGAGGGCAGCCAGAACTGGCCAGTGCACAAACCAGCCTGAAAGAGCTGACGCTGATATGAAATATTATGAGACACAAACTGATCAGGCTGCGTTTTCAAGTAAAGCGAAAACTAACAACTGTATGAGTTTGCATGAAGGACAGAATGTCACATAAGGTAAAACAGATAACATGCAAAGTACAACATGCCAGCCACGCTGATAGTACAAACAAAATCTAGATACTGCCCAACAGTCAACAGCCCCACTGGATTCTTTCTAGAAGTCTTTCACATGTTATTAGCAGTACTGTAACTTCTTAGATAAATTATCCTCCTATCTGATACCAAATAATGAAAACACACAACTAAATCTATACAAGCAGGATATGGAGAAGACAAATCAAACTAGAAATGCACTGATAAAGTAAGTGTTTGTTTCAGGGTAAAAGGCAGACATAGTCAATCAGCAAGTAGTCATTCTGCCATGGAAATCGGGTGCCTGAAGTACAAAAACAAAAAATATGAAAAAAATCACCTAGATGATAACCTAATAAACTGTTATTTATAAAAGACAAATTGTACAGAAATAGATGGCAAAGTTCAGCAGCAGTACAGATAAAGTAACTATGGTGACCCCGACTACATGAAAAGAATTGGAATAATTTCTTAATATTTGGACCTTCATACATTGTGAGTAGGCAGTATGTATATTGCCTCCAATATACCTTTAAGTTTTCCCCTCAACTTGGAAACAGATTGCTCTCTTTAATAACGCCACATACAAATCTGAAGTTGGAAGAATAAACCAAAGAGGATGGCAACGTCAACAATGAATGATGGAAAGAAAGCGGCAATTACGAATGACTAAAGTAATAAATAGTCATTGGATGTTTTTTTCAGGAGCAAATTACTTTTGTATTTTTAGGTTTCAACTGATTTTGAGATGTACAGAGACTGTAAAATGTAAAATGATTTATAGAATAAATACATACAGAATGTACAGAAATGAGAACACAATTGGTTATTGAGGTATTCTTAATAAAGACTGCTGTGAAGACATTGCTTTCCCATTAGGAGAGTACTGTGCAATTCAATCTGAGATTTGCATTTAACACAATATTAAACTATTTGTTCCAAAGGCACACAAAGCAGCAGGTATGGTTCGCACAGGGGAGTTACTAACTGTGCTTGCCATGCAGCGGGCCAGGGATAAGGATAGGTGGGGACTTAAAAACATCCTTCCTGTAAAAGCATGAACAAGATCACCAACAGCTGAAAAGACAGCTGATGGCTCCAGCACTTCCCTGTATAAATTTTGTAGTTAGAAAGATCAAACAAAACTCAGTTAACCAGTGCCTGGAAAGAAGAATCCCAGTATTTGATGTGCTTTGTGACGGAAAGCACTACTGGGAGGAGGAATAGATGTTCTTACTTACATACAACTCATTAATTTTTTAAATGTTACTGTACCTCTTACATTCTTACCTTGTAGTAAAACCACTACTATAATGGTCTACTGCGTCTTGAGAATTTTTATGCAAGATGCAATTGCGTCAATAGATCTAATACATTTTAGAGCCATACAGAATTACAGATTTTGGTTTCATCTGGAAAAATGTATCTCTGATAATATCATTATTGATCTGTCAATGATAAATGAATATGATCATTTTTTAAAATCATAATTTAAAACAAAAACATGCACCCAGGAAGGGGCAAACTGGATCTGTTCCACCAATCATTATCTCCCTTTCCACACAAATGTAAGAAAAAAGAATTACAGGAACAGATCTGAGATTAGACCAGATCATACCATTCCAATACATTTCCTTTACAGTTTCATCAGCAGTTTACACAATTCAGTATCTTATTAAAGTCAGCCATTTGAAAGCTGTTGATTCCCTGGTTCAGCAATTCAGAGAATCCTGAGACTACAGTTTTGTAACAGTGTCTGCTGTGTAAAGGGCATACAGTTGTTTACTAAAACCAAACCTCAAGTAATAGAAAAACTTTTTATTTTTCAGAACCTGATTTTGTCTCTTAAATTATTGCTTTTTGAAGCAGAAGTGTCTTTGTAAAAAAATACTTTTTAAAAATCTGATAGCTCCTTTTATATACAAAACTTTATGACTACTTTCTCAGCTATTCTGTTTCCCTGGTAATTTTCCCTCATGGTGAAAGTCGTCTACGATACCAGTTAAAAATTGCCCATCACAATCCAGTGTACTAGCTTCAGAATAGAAAAACATCAAGCATTGACTTGATGTCTTGAAATAAAGAAAGATGCCACTCCATTAAAACATTATCTCATTATGTTGTAGAAAACTTTGATTATTGACTCCTACTCTGGCGTAATCAGAGCATCACAAAATCATAGAGTTACCAAGGTTGGAAAAGACCTCTAAGATCATCCCGTCCAACCATCCACCTATCACCAATAGCTCCCACTAAACCATGTCTCATAATACAACACTTAAATGTCTCCTGAACACCTCCAGGGATGGTGACTCCACCACCTCCCTAGGCAGCCCATTCCAGCACCTGACCACCCTCTTGGAGAAGTATTTCCTAACGTCCAATCTGAATCTCTCCTGGCACAACTTGAGGTCGTTCCCTCTAATGCTATCACTAGTTACACAGGAGAAGAGGCTGACCCTCACCTCACCACAGCCTCCCTTCGGGGAGTTATAGAGAGCAATAACGTCACCCCTGAGCCTCCTCTTCTCCAGACTGAACAGCCCCAGCTCCTTCAGCCGCTCCTCTTAAGACTTGTGCTCCAGAGCCCTCACCAGCTTTGTTGCCCTTCTCTGAACAGTCTTCAGGGCCTCGATTTCTTCCCTGTAGTTGAGGGGCCAGGGCTGAGTACGGAGAGATGATCACTTCCCTGCTCCTGCTGGCAACACTATTTCTGATACAAGCCAGGATGCCATTGGCCTTCTTGGCCACCTGGGCACACTGCTGGCTCATGCTCAGTCAAGCGTTGATTGATACCCCCAGGTCCATTTCCTCTACACAGTCTTCCAGCCACTCTGCCCCAAGCCTGTAGCGTTGCCTAGGGTTTTCATGGCCAAAGTCCAGGACTCAGCACACAGTCTTGTTGAACTTCATCCCGTTGGCTTGAGCCCAGAGATCCAGCCTGTCCAGATCCCTCTGTAGGGTCTTCCTACCCCCAGGCAGATCGACACTTCCTCCCAGCTTGGTGTCATCTGCAGACTTACTGAGGGTGCACTCAATGCCCTCATCTAGGTCATCAATAAAGATACTGAACAGGACAGGCAAAATACCAACCTCCAAGGAACACTACTCATGACCAATCGCCAGCTGGATTTAACTCCATTCACCACCACTCTCTGGGCCCAGCCATCCAGCCAGTTCTTTACCCAGAAAAGTATGTATCTATCCAAGCCACGGGCTGCCAGTTTCTCCAGGTGAATACTGTGGGAGACTGTGTTGAAGGCTTCGCTGAAGTCTAAGTACGCTATCTCAGCAGCCTTAAATAAAAGTAAAAAAGTGAACACAGAATTCAAATGAAGATGAGAAGAGCTACTCAGTATTTTTCTCCTGTTGTATTGCAAGTTTTGAATACAGTCATTGGTTCAATACATTATTGGGAATTACTTTACCAACTCCTATGAAAGAAATCTAAGACTGCTGAATTGCTACACAAAAAGCCAGATGTGCCAAAAGCCTGTGGAAGTATGGGAGATGGGGGTATGCATGTTGCACGTATGAAGCAGATGCTCTCTAGGAACGAGAATCCCCAGGACCAATACCAGGGAGTTTTGTAGCTGTTCTAGACTATTTTACTCAAGCACTGAATCATCACTTTTAGATTTATTGTCTCAGCCAGTTTTGTAGTAATCTTCTTATTTTATTTCAGTTGAGAAAAGAGAGAATCAAAAATTAAACAGCCTCCAGAAGGCAAGATTAGTACCTAACTGTAGAGGAAAGAACAACATGCTGTATGAGAAATGCTACGGCCAAGCCCTAAATTTAACGTATCAAGCTACAACTAAATATCTCCAGATCACTTATAAAACACCCTAAACTTCTCTCAAAATTGTCAGTCAAGAGATGATGAAAGAAGCCTTTAAAAAAAGACAGAGAATGATACTACAGACACCAGGGACATAATGATTGACAGTTAATTACTGTCATTAAAAAAATGCATCCAAGGAACTGGCTTAAGAAGAACAAAGAATAAATATGCATGTTAATGTGTACACAGTGAAAGAGAGAACCAATAAGGAGAAAGCAAATGACTCCCATGAGTACACCACATGTAGTCTGGAGTAGGCGAGAGGAAATGCCAAGTCACAGTCCTCCTACTGAAGAACCAGGGCTGCAGAAAGCTCACAGAACACCTCCCCCATTCTCCTCGAAGGTGGGAACTGACTCTTGGGATCTACAGGGGCCGTGGAAGTACAAGTGTAACACTGGAGAAAAGAGGGTGGATATTAATGAGATTCTAACACTTGCGTCTGCCTCGAGTGGATCAGTTTTCCAAAACTGTGCTCTTCCTTCTATTTCTGTAGTTGTCTTAGTTTCAGCTGGGGTGGAGTTGTTTTCTTCAGAGTGTCTGGTATGATGCTATGTTTTACTTCTAGGAGAAAAACAATTCTGATAACACATGGATGTTTAAAGCTGCTGCTAGGCAGTGTTGTACAGAACCAAGGCCATTCTCAGTGATGGGCCCAAGGAGCTGGGAGGGAATAGAATTAGGACAGCTGAGTTAAACTGGGCAAAGGGATATTCCATATGATAGGACATCAAGCGGAAGGAGTTTTGAAGGGAGTGGGAGAGTTCATCACTCTCTTCCACTGCTCATAGGGTCAGGTGGGCATTGGTCGGGGGGTGGGAGCAATTGCTTGTGCATCACTTGTTATATACATTTATACATATAGTCATAACTATTATCCTTTTCTTTTTTTCTTAGTAAATAGTTTTATGTCAACTAACAAGTTCTATTTTTTTTTTTTTATTCTCTTCCCCATTCCACTGGGAAGAGGGGGAAGGGAGAAAATGACTGTGGCCAGTCATTTTAACCTGCCAGGTTAAACCACAACAGTAGTAATTACATCACAACAAGCAATAGCAATTTTTATTACATTAACAATAAATTATTTGCTATGTATATAAACTTCCTATATTCCTGTTTGTGCATAAAGAGGTTTGGCATGCAAAACTGTGCAAAGTACTCCTGAATATGAAATGTTAACAAATATACAAATTCATTCAGAGTTCAATTTTGCCTGCAGTGACCACTTGCGTTCACTGAAATGCCACAGAATGCTAGTCCAGAATGCTCGTAACGTCTTACAACTCCGCACATATGGATTGTTTCAAGCTACTAATATATTATGCTAAAAGTTATAGGTCATAATCTTTATTTTTACTGCAGAAAAGAGTGTTTATTTTATTGTATTTTGTAAGAGTGCTGCTCCAAAAGTAATGCCTTCTACTTTATGATGTTGGCCCATGATATCAGAGGCAGATGTTGGTGGTATGGCAGTAGAAGTTGAACCTTCCCACCAGTACTCCATCACATTTTGTTGCCGTGTGACAGATGGCAGCAGAGGGGCAGACTGACAAATGGTGTTGGACATGGAAGTGCATATGAAGCAAAGATGTGGAACTGAATTCCTTCAATGCAGAAAAAATTACACCCATTAACATTAAACGATGCTTGCTGAATATGGAGACCAAAGAGTGGCTGTGAGCACAGTGAGGCAGTGAGTGGTGCATCTCAGCAGTAATGACACCAACAGTGGGCACAGATTTTGCTGAATGCAGCTCTTGCTCATGGCTGGTAAAAATGCATAGCTAATGGCAATGACTATGTTGAAAAATAGTCTTTTGTATGTGAGAATCTGCTCTATCAAATACTGTTATTGTGCTATTTGTATGTGTTGTAGTTTCCATAGAAATAAAGAGGAGGCAATATATTCAGAGCGACCTGCATAATACCTATGTGTATTAACATCCACGTCAGACCTCCCCAGCTATAAAAACTGGAACTTAGCAAGCCTTTAAACCTTAATGCCAAAGCTAGTTTATAATAATCAGAACAGAATTTAACATGGATTGATTAAAGAAGAACCATATGAAACCCAACCTCTTATTTTTTTAATATGCAAATTTTTATCCTCAAAATTAATACTGATTGAATCAAACTAATATTCTAGAGTAAAAGTACTGTCTTTTTTTGTGTGTGTCTGTTTTTTTTTTTCCTGCAAAATTTCTCTATTGAAAAGAGAACAAAAAATATATTTCAAAAATCACATCAAGAAAAAAAATGGAGTACACGGTCTGGAGTTGATGTATCCATCCATATGTAATTTGAATGATTTTAGTGACATAACTCTCTGCATCCTTCTCACTAAAATATCAACTTAATTATCTTATGTCCTTCCCACGCTTCTTGTTTCCCAGATCAAGTGAACCTTAGACACCCTGTATTTATAAGCAGCCCTATGGAATGCAGAAGAAAATACTTGTGACATTGAATATACTCGTACTTCAGAAGAACAGTTGCCTAGACAATAATTAAAAGTTAAAGCAGTAATTTGCAATGACTATCAGAGGAGATTTGTTTAAAATAAATCTTTGCAATCAATACACAAGAGTCCCCTAGAAGCAATAGCTTAAGCTGGTAGTACAAACAAATGCTCTAGGCTGCAACGGGCATTAATTTAGGACCAAATTCCATCATGCTTATTCCTACTAGTTATTACACTTTCTGGTAGATCCCACTGAAACGCCTGAGTCTCTGCAACATAATGTGCCTGCACCTCTTTGGGAATCAGGCTGATGATGCTACAATTAAAACTTGCCTCCTCTGCAGCAATTTAATTGCAACTAAGCAACTGTAACTGATAAGATGAAACTAAGAAGTATTTGGAGACTTAACAAGAAAAACTACTACTTCTAAAGCTCTAAGAAATATTTGTTTGTGAAAAGCTGACAAATATTTGTTTCTGAAAGACAGTTTTACAATGCCATCTCTTTTCTAAGCTCATTTCCTGCCCTTCTGCACTGTATTTGATAACTTCTGTGGTTTCCTGCATACTTGACATTCTTTGTTTAATGAGCCTTTAGTTCACAGTTCCATACACCTATGTAGAAAAAATATAAATCACTGACGTTGGTACTGGCTCATCCCCTGAACAAATGACCATTCCTTCTAATAAGAACGGTCCTTCTAATTCGGGAGCCAGTCGGTGTCACTTCGCTATCAGTCACACTGATGCTGATCACATTTGAAGAACATAAAAAGGAAAATCTGTCTCAATACTTATGCAATGGGGACCAGCCTGACAGAAGTATAATTGTTAAAAATCAGGCTTTTCATTTGGTTATTCTTCTACTGTGAATAAAGCCAAAAGCAACAGAAAAAAACCAAACCTGACTAGCAAGGAACTTAATATACTAACAAAATGTTAGCTCATTTCTAACTGCTGACGTTAATTCACAAGGTGTGGCAGGAACAGTGTTTCTCCATATGAACATTTCTTTTTCCCTAGACCTTTTGGAAAGATGAAAACATAAGATTACCTATGGAAAATGCTCTGATTCACTGTCAGTGACTAAGAATACCAAATAGCATCGATGTACACTTTTCAGCGTAATCAGTGCTCTGGCAAAGAATAGTGTAATTTTCAAAACCTGTTCTATTTGGCATCCAAGGAAAAAATACTGATCTCCTGTCCAGATGTCCTACCTGAAAATAGCCAATCTTAATTCAAGCTTTCAAAAATATTGTTACTGATGTACATATGGATTGGAAAATTGGAGGCAAGTGGGAACCCAAGGAAGATTGCTACAAATTATGGCACTGCAGTCATGTTCCAGTGAAAGAAGAATCCCCGTATCTCAAATTAGGTGACTTAAGGTAGTTCTCTGTTGAGGACTACATAAAGGTATTTTAAGATATGTAAAAGAGTATGTGTAACCTTAACAGTATTTTCCAGAATAAGAAGCAATTATTTCACTATTTTTCATCGTAACTTCTCACAATCATGAAAAATTAAACTTGACCATGGCATTTACAAGTCCCATTTTCATTGCTCCTTACGTGCAAAAAGGTCACAAAGGAGCATTAAGTGAGGGTAATTGTCAGGACATAAATGCAACTCTGCTGGAATACAGTATATGAAGGAATACATTTATTAACAAACACACATAAACTCTAAATTGATGGCTACAAGATTAGACACTGTGGTTTTTTTGATAAAATACTTGCTCAAGATATGTCACAAACTATTGACTGGGTGCAGATTGCACGAACAGCTGCATGTCTCATGGTAGGAGATAATGATGTATATGAAAGAACATTAATTCAATATTAAGCTGATATAACTTGACTTCCCGATGTTCAACACAGTATTTTTAGTCTAAGAAATACCTTTGCTTAGTTACTGAAGCAGTAGAGCTTCCATTTCAACTCAAGCATTCCAATTTTAGCACCATTAGGTTTTGTTACTTTTAGCTCCGGGTCTTATAAATATATATATATTAGCAGTCTGAACTGTAACAATGATGAGCACTTAGCACTGAAATAGTTAATCTATTAATTCTCTACTACTACTATGTTCTTCAAGGCACTATTAGCAGCACAATGCTTCTACAGAAGACAACAGTTTTCATCAAAAAGCCTTTTTAAATAGAATAATCTTGCAAAGATTACACTATTATATAGCCAGCAAAGCAATGATCCAAATCTTTAGATGGCAATATGGAAACACACAATGTTATGAACAGAGATGTCAAAATTGGAAGAATGTCACCTTCTGAACCTAGAAGAGCTGCAGCTACAAATCGAAGCAAATCAGGCTCACCCCACTGCCACATTAACTTCATATTTAAGCCAACACCAGGAACAATGACAAGGACAGGGTTTGTTTTTTCCCCACTCTAATTAGCATTTTGGAAAAAAATTATTAGGATTCGTTCACAGCTGAGAATTATGAATCTGGGGCTTGATTACTCACCTCAGCTTACAGTCACCCTGTGCCTGTGACAAATTGCCACAGCTCTGACTGTCTGTGCTGTTGAAAGCTCTCAGCAATGAAAATCAGTAGCACAGACACCACAATCTTCTCTATCGTAGCAGGAAGGAAGTTTTCTTGCCATTCCACTGATGTTTTTCTCCAGCCCTACCATGTCTGCTGTGATTTGGGTTGGAGAATCACAAGCGCATTTAGTGCAGTCTTTTCCTGAGGCATCTTTTTGGCAAACTGTCCCAAACACCAAACAAATACCACATTAATTAGACTTTAATCTTCTCTTGACTGAATTCAAAATTATATCATTCAGATGCATGTTTTAGAAATATTAGAAATGCAGAGATAATGTGTGAATATTTCATTATCTTTTCAAACTTGCCAACGTCAGCATCTGGGAGGATGTTGAAAAAAAGAAAGCAATTATTTATCTTTGAGCAATATACTTCAGTAATAACCTATGTTAGCCACCACTTTAATTTTCTCTTCCTACAGCAAGTCCTTTAGCCATGACTTATGCAGCATACCACCTCATTTATTTATTTTTTTAAGTAGCACGTTATTACTCCCTGACTCAATTTATCAGTGAGCTGCCTACCATTCTGTTAAGGATCAGCATCTCTTCCTCCCAGAATTGTACCCAAATCCAGGTATTGCATCTTCCTAGGAGTCCCCATCTTCCAGGTACTGCTCAAGTCACTGAAGCATCCAGCTCTCCTGCAACCAGTGCTTTTGGGCTGAAATCCGTGATTTCATTCCCTTAAAACTTTGTTCAAGCGGCTGTGAATTCCCGAAGAAACAGGTTAATTCCTAGATTATGTCGAACTACCCAAAATTTCTTTCCCTGAACTTCTGTTTAAGTCCTTCTCCTGCTACAAATCTTGCTCTCCCTGAAGTGCAAAATTGCCTGTCTGTGGCAAAGACTGGAGAAGTTCCGTTCAACCCAAACCATTCCATGATTCTTTGATTCCCTTCCTTCAGCAGCTCCTCTTCTCTCTTGCATACCCTTATTGTATGAGCCCTGAACTTCCATCTCCTCAACCAGCAGAAACAGCTGTAGCAGACAGAGGTGACTTTCATCAGCCAATTGCCCTGAAGCTTACAGGCAGCCCTATAGCCACGCGTAAAACACTTCACTGTTAATTCAACAGAGAACATGGCTTCTCCTTCAGGTGAAATCCAAGGAGGTTAAAGCTGGATCTAACACAGACAAAAACTATAGCTGAAATATCCTAGCTGAGTCCCACATGAGGAAAGAAATCCTGACATATCCCTAATCTGTTAATTACAATTCTAATTAGCGGCTTTAGCAACTTCTGTTGCATTGCTGTTGCATGTTCCAGAGAGACCACTGGGAGCATGAAATCTGCAGTAGGAAAGGGATGCTGGAGTAGTCAGTTGTTCCACTAATTCAGAAATCATACAGGGGAAAAATTAAACACAGTCTGGCGCTTTGTTCAGTTTGCTGCTTTGCATGCTATACTGTGGAACCCCCTGCAAAATCACAGAGGATATGCTCTAAAGAAGAAGTCCTAGCAATGTGTTCCCACCACCAGTTACACTGTCATACATATTGTAATATATTTATCACTTTTTTTTTTGCTTGGATAGTATTTTTTGTTTAATATGATACCATAATCCAAGATTATAGCATCCTTCCAGCTGCAGTGTATCTCAACGTCCAACTTCCAAAAGCAGTAACCTTTGGGAAGAGCAATGAAATAAATTTCCCTCAATCCAGAAAAGCCTCATATCTATCCTTATCACCTACTACAACAGCAATAGTTCTAGAATGTTCAGTTTTGTATGGTGTCACCCACAAACCTTGCACAGTTGATTCTGCATTTGTAACATCAATATTCAGCCTGAGAATCACAGTCTACCCCACTTACACCAACATCTCCTTTTAGCCCTTCCTTCTGAGTGACAGAACAATAGTTCAGAGCAAAACAATTCACAGTAAGCACAGGTATTCAAGAAGGTAAAACAAAATCAAATTCTGCTGAAAGAACTAACAGTAAAAAACAAGAGCTATTAAATACAGATTTTCTTACTAGAATAGACAGGTGAATGAACCTAACAGAATATTTCATCTTCAAGACTGTTTCTTGTAAGGTAAGTAGTCTAAAACCTATGCAAGCCAAGAGAAAAATAACTCTAAACATCTAGCATATGGAAAGTTTCTGAAATGGTATTCCTGACTGACAGAGCTGTGAAACAAAACAGTCATAAGCGTAACACAACCTTGTCTTTCTGCTGAACAACAACAAAACTTTTTTTGTGCTTGCTGGCAATAGTTTTTTCATCCGTGTTCATGTAAGGCCACACTGAGATATCCCTACTCAAAATGAGATAGGTGTTATTCTGAAAAATAGTAATGCAGCAGTCAATAAATAATTTTTTCATCCTGGTAAGTGATTTTAATTTTTAAATCCGGAGATGTATTTTGTACCTTTAAAATCAGAGGGGTAATGCTGAGTCCATTCACCAGTTTGACACATTCCAGAGAAAGAAACTAGGTATACACATGTACAGTAAACACAAGAAGCTCTGTGGATTTACAACAAAGGAGGACTCGATCTAGAGACAGTTAAATGACTTGCGTGCAGATACAAAATGAGTCGTCAGTGGAGATCATGCAGATCTTGACAGCTCCCTGGCTCAGCCCACTTTATCCACTTGTAACTTCTTGGGAGCATGCTGGCAGAGATCTGTTGTTCAGTAAAGCCCTCTATTTCTGCAGTTAATTTTCTTTTCTCAGTAGCCACTGTTTCATTCCCCCTTGCCTTAAGTGAGAAAGTGGCAGACAACCTTAAATGACAGAATGCCATATATGTGCTCTTAAAGTTGCTTTAAACTTCAGTCATAAAAAAATCATAGAATGGCTCGAGTTGGAAGGGACCTCAAGGATCATCAAACTCCAACACCCCCTGCCACAGGCAGGGCCTCCAACCTCCACATCTAATACTAGACCAGGCTGCCCAGGGCCCCATCCAACCAGGCCTTGAACACCTCCAAGGATGGGGCATCCACAACCTCTCTGGGCAGCCTGTTCCAGCACCTCACCACTCTCATAGTAAAGAACTTACCCCGATATCCAACCTAAATCTTCCCTCCTTCAACTTAAAACCATTTCCCCTTGTCCTGCCATTATCTGCCCTTTTAATGAGTTGACTCCCCTCCTGTTTGTAGGCTCCCTTTAGGTACTAGAAGGCTGCAATGAGGTCACCCCACAGCCTTCTCTTCTCCAGGCTGAACAAGCCCAGCTCCCTCAGCCTGTCTTCATAGTGGAGGTACTCCATCCCTCTGATCATCTTTGCAGCCCTTCTCTGGACCCACTTGAAGAGCTCCCTGTCTTTCTTGTATTGGGGGCCCCAGACCTGGACACAGTACTCCAGATGGGGCCTCACGAAGGCAGAGTAGAGAGGGACAATCACCTCCCTCTTCCTCCTGGCCATCCCTCTTCTGATGGAGCCCAGGATACCATTTGCTTTCCAAGCTGCAAGAGCACACTGCTGGCTCATGTTAAGTTTGTCATCCACCAGGACCCCCAGGTCCTTCTCTGCAGGGCTACTCTCAAGGATTGCTCCTCCCAGTCTGTACATATGCCTGGGATTCCTCTGGCCCAAGTGCAAATCTTACACTTTACTGTGTTGAACCTTATTAGATTCACCCGGGCCTGCCTTTCGAGTTTGGTGAGGTCCCTCTGAATGGCATCCCTTCCTTCCATTGTGTCAACCGCACCACTCAGATTGGCGTCATCAGCAAACTTACAGAGGATGCACTCAATTCCATCATCGATGTCACTGATAAAGATGTTAAAGAGCACCAGTCCCAAGACAGACCCCTGAGGGACACCACTCATTACCAGCCTCCACAAGGACATAGAACCATTGATCACCACCCATTGTCCGTGGCCTTTAAACTAATTCCTTATTCACCGAGTGGTCCACCCATCAAATCCACATCTTTCCAATTTGGAGATAAGGATGTGGTGGGGGACCATGTCAAAGGCCTTGCTCAAGTCTAGGAAAATGGCATCGGTCACTGTCCCTTTGTCCACCAATGCCGTCAGTCCATCATAGAAAGCCACCAGATTGGTTAGGCATGACCTTCCCCTGGTGAAGCTGTGCTGGCTGTCTTGGATCACACGCTCATTCTTCATGTGATCTAGCGTGCCATCCAGGAGGATCTATTCCATGTTCTTCCCAGGCACAGAGGTGAGATTCACTGGCCTGTAGTTCCCCAGGTCCTCCTTGCTCCCTTTCTTATAAATGGGAGTGATGTGGCCCTTTTTCCAGTCACCCGGGACCTCACCCAACAGCCACGACTTTTCGAATATGATGGAGAGCGGCTCAGAAACCACCTCAGCCAGCTCCTTCAGAACCTTGGGATGCATGTCATCCAGCCCCATAGACTTGTACGCATTCAGTATCACAAGGCGGTCTTGGACTTGCTCTGCCCTTACAGTGCGGGGGGTGGATTTACTCCCCTAATCCTCACCTAGAAGTTTAAGGATGCAGGGTACAGGGACATGAGAAATATTAGAATCCTAGCTGCCAGGGAAGACTGAGGCAAAGAACTCATTCAGTACCTCAGCCTTCTCTTCATCTGTTGATGCCAGTTCTCCTTTTACATAGGAGGTACACTCGCTTTGGCCTGTCACTTCTGGCCAATGTACCTGTAGAATGTCTTCATATTGTTTTTAACATCCCTCGCCAAGTTCAGTTCTGCCTGTGCCTTGGCTTTCTTGATCCCATGTCTGCAAGTCCAGATGGCATCTCTGTATTCTTCCCAGGTGACACGCCCTTGTTTCCAAAGCTTGTATGTTCCTTTCTTTGCCCCCAGTTTGCCCAGCAGGTCCTTGCTAAGCCATGCTCGTTTCCTGCCTCCTCTGATTGCTTTCTTATTCAGAAGGACGGAGAGCTGTTGTGCTCTCAGAAAGGCATCCTTGAAGAGCAGCCAGCTTTCCTCAACATCTCTGTCTCTAAGGACAGCATCCCAGGAGATCTCAGCTAACAACTCCTTGAGCAGCCTAAAGTTCACTCTTCCGAAGTTCAGGGTCCTGACCCCACTCTTTGCCAGGCCCACATTTGTTGAGATCATGAACTCAACCAGGGCATGGTCACTGCAGCCGAGGCTGCCTCCAACCTAAATGCCTTTAATGATCTCCTCCACACTGGTGAGCAGCAGGTCCAGCAATGCTTCACCTCTGGTCAGTCCATCCAATATCTGAACCAGAAAGTTATCATCAGTGGATTCCAGGAGTCTCCTGGATCCCTTGCAGCTCACTGTGTGGTTTTTCCAACAGATATCTGGATGGGTGAAGTCCCCCACTAGGATGAGTGCCTGTGACCGTGATGCCTCCCACCGCTGATGCAAGAAGACCTCATCAACAGGCTCCCCTTGATCAGGCTGCCTGTAGTATACCTCTATCACCAGCTGGCCTTTATTAGTCTTACCCCTAATTCTAGCCTACAGGCACTCAACCTGTTCCTGACTGTTTCTCAGAAGGAGCACCTCACAGTCTATCCTCTCTTTGACATAGAGGGCAACTCCCCCACCCTTCTTACCTTGTCTATCCCTTCTAAAAAGCCAGTACCCCTCAATGATGGTATTCCAGTTATGAGAGTCATCCCACCATGTTTCCGTGATAGCAACAAGGTCATAACTTTTCAAGTGCATCACAGTTTCCAGCTCCTCTTGCTTATTTCCCACACTACATGCATTGATATAAAGACACTTCAGCTGGGCCTTCTGTCTCACTGCCTTTCTAGAGGATCTAGGATCCCCTAGAACAACAGCATCCCCTTGCCCTTCTCCATCCCTTCTTACTCCACTCTCTTCACTCATCAAGTTCCGTATGAACCCTTGAACTACCTGCTCAACCCCAGCGGCCCTCATTTTGTCCTCTTCCCTCTTCATACTTAGTTTAGAGACCTTTCAATGAGTCCCTCCAGTTCCTGGGCTAGGATCCTTTTACTCCTTGCAGACAGGTGAGTTCCAACTGCAGCCATCATGCCAGGTGCCAAGTAAATTTCCCCATGGTCAAAGAAAACAAAATTCTTGTGTTTGCACCAACCTCTAAGCCATTTATTTATGAGGTGGGTTTTCCTGACCTTCTCAGTATCCTTCTCCACCACTGAAGGGACAGAAGAAAAAACCACCTGCATGCCCGCACCATCAACTACCCACCCCAGTCCCCTGAAGTCTTTTATGATAGTCCTCAGGCTTTTCTCAGCAACTTCATCACTGCTGGCCTGAACTATCAATACGGGCTAATAATTAGAGGGGCAAATCAGACCAGGAAGTTTCTTAGAAATACCCCCGACCCCTGCGCTAGGGAGGCAGCACACTTCCCTACGGGTAGGGTCAGGCCAACATAGAGGGCCCTCCATTCCTCTCAGAAGGGAGTCGCGTATGACAACCACCCTTCCTTCCTTCCGGGTGGAGGCAGTCTTGAGGTGTGGGGTCGACTGCTTCACCCGAGGTAACCCTGCAGGCGGACCTCCCATCGCACCCTCACTTACCTCTCCCTCGAGTTCCAGGACCTCAAACCTATTTCACAGAGGCACATAGCGAACTGAGGTTGGTCAGGATGGGGGTTGCCTACATCACTGAGCTGGTACCCATTTCCACTCCTCCTCTCTCAAATTGCCTCGCTCTGCTCAGCAATGGCAGGGGGTCCACCACTATCTGGTGAGTATCACCCTGGTGTCTTTCTTGCAGAGTTACTCCACCAGTCTATCTCCTGCTCACACTCTCTGGTTCTCCTTAACATCTCAACCTCCTCCTTGAGCTCAGGCACCATGCTGAGGAGCTTGTCCACCTGCTCACACCTCACACAGGTGGAACTCCTGCCACCCTCCCCTGCCAGCAGCAGGCTCAGGTACTCCCTGCAGCTAGAGACCTGAACTGCCACATTTCTGCACAAGCCCTCTGTCTGGGTCACTGCAGCCTTCCTGGGGGAAGCCTGCTGTCTGGTGGAGACCATGTTTAAATCCTGTGGTCTCAGAGACTACCAATAGAAGAGCTGGTCTCGTGAGCAAAGAGGGACAGCACTTATGTGCACTGACATTTGACCCACCTGCTGTTGCATTACTGTATGGGCAGTGCAGGCTGTACTCACACACTGATTTCCCCTCCTTGATCTCACTGGGCAGCTATGCTTGCTCGCCTGGTGTGCTTGCCAAGGCTACTTATAGCCTAGAAGCCAAGGGTCAAGACCAAGGGTGGGCAATGCCAGCTCCACCCCTGATAGCTCAGCAGCCCACCCACAAGCTGCCAGCTCCCCAGTATGGACACAGTGCTTTTGTGGGCTTCAAAAAAGCCCTAAAAATAGCTTTTTTGCTGGCTCTTTTCACTTTAGATCCCTTGCCCAATGCAGTTTTACCTGCCCCAAAGCTGGTCTCCACAGCAATGACCACTGCATGTCATGGACATGCAATATTTGGAAACACTTAATAGCAGGAAATAGCTGAAATGCTGCAATGCTAAAGTCAAAGGTTTGAGATATAATTACAAAAAATAGTATCAAGGTACAAGAAAAAGCAAGAAGGACCGAACCAGCTATGATCTCATTGTGATTGCCACAACTGTTACTTAAATCTGCAGCTCTTTAGTTCTGGTTGAACCTTTGTACATGACAATCCCTCCTGCTCATGTTGCAAAGGAAGTCTGGCAGAATGAACAAGCAAAGATAGTAAGAACTCAGCATGCTAATTATAGGACCAGATGTTTCCAGTAAATTTCTGCTAGTCTGAAATACTTCCTTCTGCAGCAATGGATATGTACTTTGATGTTTGGCCAGTCCCTAAGAGTTTTATTTCAATAGCATTTTTCATGAATAATGACAATGTCCTCAGGATTTACCTTCCAAATTTTTTTTCCCACTTCAAATGAGAAAGAACACTTCTTTCTCTTAATAAAATTAGGCTGGTAAAATGTTTCCTGTTAGAAACTCCTATGTCTAGCTGTTCCTGTTTATAAACACAAATACACACCCCATCTGAAATGAAGGGGAAGTTTAAAAAAGTTTCCATTAGACTGAAGTACAAAGCTAAGACAAAATCTGTTTTCCCATTAAAATAATCTAATTTCCACAATCAAATTGTGACAATCAAAATCACTGTGATACAGAGGAAAAGTATGAAGCATGACAGGCCAGACACCTGGCCTTACACCATCTCTCATACCAGTGAGATTCCTTTAACGAAGCTGCAAGCTTTTTTAGTAGAAATTTGTTAGCTCCCTACAGATTCAGTCTGCCATGATCATGCTTCAGCATCAAGCTGCAATACCCAGTGGGGGATGCTGCCTCACTGCAGGAGACTCCACAGCCCCGGCACCACGCACACCTCAGCCTGAGGCTGAAGCTGCCTGAGCTCTCAGTGCTGCTGCCGAAGGGGTTCAGGTGTAGAGAGGCAGAGCCCTACAGATGCTTCCTGGTGGTGCAGAGAAAACAGAGTTCTCATGCCCTGAAGATGAAAAGCAGAAGAGGGACACAACAGAGGGCAGATGGAGCAGGAGAGGATGGCAGCCCTAGAAAAGACCCTGGTGCTAGTGGGAGGGGTCAAGTGAAATAGTGACTGCTGCAGGCAAGAGTCAATTCCCTCACTGCACTCCTGATTCCCTCCCATCATCTATAGAAGTTGTCACTCTGCTCCAAAAAATGCTGGCCTTTACCATAGCCTTTATCAGGAGGTTTACTTAATTGCCGCTTCTAGGAATCTACTGCCAGAGGGATCTTTGTTGTTTTCAGCTAGTCAGCCCTCAGAGGAAGTGTGGCTCCAGTCCTGAATAGGTAAAAACTAGGTATCAGTTATTTTTCACAGCATACAGGTGCTGAACTGCATGGCAAATTAGAGAAATGCTGAAGGCAAAGCATTTATAAATTGACAGGAAAATCATGTAGCACCTCCTCAGAAAAGCAGCTTCTATTTTCAGTAGTGGCTGGAAGGCCATGCCTTTAGACCGCTTCAGTAGCAATTGGATTTTTCCACACTGCCACGAGGAAGCTCTGCTTGAAACTCTCCGGGCACAGAAAGTCCATTAACTAACTACTCTGATTAGCGGGAGCAGTAGTACTAGTGGTGTTCTCCTCTATCCCTTGGGCGGTAGGGAGAAATACTGAGAGGATCATAAAACCCATCTGATAAATACATGGCTGAGAGGCTGGTGCCATCGCAGGAATTTTGGCTTTTTCAACCCTGGGGCAGTTTACTCAGCACCTGGCCTGATGGCTGCAGATGGGTCTCACCTGTCTCAAAGGGGGAAAGGGATCCTAGCCCAGGAGCTGGCAAGGCTCCTTGAGAGGGCATTAAAGTAGGTATGAAGGGAGAAGGGGATTAAACAAGGCTCACTAGAGATGAGCCAAGGGGATCAATGCCAGGGTTGTGGGTGAGGTGAGTGGCTCAGCTGAAGTGCATCTACACCAAGGCACGCAGCACGTGCAACAAGCAGGAGGAGCTGGAAGCCACTGTGCAGCAGGCAAGCCATGACTTAACTGCCATTACTGAAACATGGTGGGATCACTCTCACAACTGGAGTGCTGCAATGGAGCAGCTTTCTGTCACACTCCACATCAAACTGATGTGAACTAAGAACCCTAAACAAATTAACAACCTGCTGCAGACATCTCATGTAGAACTGCACACCAGAGGTAAGACTTGGCCTTCTGAGGAACTGCAAACTACAAACTATGGCTTAGCTGAGCGTTTTCCTGGAAAGAACATGTGTTTAACTGAGCTAATTGAAGCTTCGTAAATTAAAAACAAACTAAATGATCCAAAACCATAATAATACACAACCTCAACCAGTAGGTGTGACTGGGCCTTTTTATTTTATATTTTAAGCCAGGCTATAATATATCATACACCTTGCATAGATTTGTGATTTGGGTTCGTTTATACCTTCCAGTTCTCTAGATAGTTTCTATGGCAAGCATCTCTTGCTTTGAACAGCCCCTCACAAACACCTCCACTTTTTACTTCAAAGAGAGACAGGATATGAAGTCCTATCAGTTCAACCCAGACCTAGGTCTGTTAGGGCCAGAACGAGGTGAGCTCTGCTACAAGTGTCCATATTACTAAACACAACTGATTATAAAACATAGCAATGGTCATTGATAAAACTTGAGTTCTGGTCCTCGCAGTTATGGTAAATACATTTACGTATTAATATGCAGTGGAAGAAAGAATAGATAGGAAAAGAAACCCAGTGATAGAAGAGGAAGCTAGCTAGTGTGTATTGCATTCCCAGTCTTGAAAGGAAAGTGTTATTCAGAATACGTAAACTAGATAAATATGAGGACAAAGCACAGGAACAGAGAACAAATAATTCTACAGACAAGCATGTTTTAATTGATCATGTATACATTAAGGCTGTCGAAGAAAAAAAAAATCAGCTATTCCACCACTGAAGTCTTGGGGCAAGTTTTCAAGTGAGGCGCGCTTACAGCTGTGTAGAATGAATTCCAGAAAAGTGACTGTATTATACTGTCATGATGAAGCAGAGAACTGTAATTAATGACAGGTAAGTATTTTCCCATCCCCTGTTTTTATTTTCTCTTATCATGAAAAAGGAATTTATTTATCCTGTATACATGAAGACTTGTGTGACTGCAAAGGACACGAATGTGAAGGACCTCTCAAGAAAGCATAGATGATGGCGACCTCCATGTCCACCACCAGAGTCTGTAGTCAGAATATCAAACAAACATGATCTTTAAAGCAAATCCTTTACTGCATCAACAGCAATATAATACGGTTTCAAAAACTTATTAAAATTCCCTAGACGGTAGAAGATTTTGAACTAGAGACTTGGCTCCAATAGCCTTCCGGATAATTTGAAATAGCAAAGCAATCAAAGTATCAATATGAAGATTTCCCCTTAGCATTTTGAGTATTTGTTACACACAAAATCTTGAATGAAGATAATATCTTAAAATTATGTGCACTCTCAGGTGGTACATTGAATATTCAAAGTCTTAAAGAGCATTTCCTGGGACAGCTTTTTGTCCATGAACAGCAGCATATTTTTCACATTTTTATGATGACAAACATTTTGCCATTGAAATTTTATTGCTTCACTTGTGAGCTGTAAAGATTTATAGCTGGTCTCAGTCTCAGAAGTATGACTAACACAGGGGTATTTTTCTCAAAGTCACTGAGAAGTTGTAGATTAGAAAAACATTTGCAGTGACCATTTTTGGGGTTTTAGCCTTTGCTAAAACATTGATTAGAATTTGTCTGCATTACTAGCCCGTCGGTTGCACTAAAATTAGGATTCTTTGTGTTGAATGAAAAACTCCGTTCAGCTGAGATACAGAGATGTATAATAATTAAACAAAACACTTAAATTCTTCAGACAGCTTGGTCCTTTACTTTGTATCTCCCATTTGTTTAAGAGGCCTCACTTTCAGTACTAGCTCTATGATTTCCATGGAGATCATTAGTAACACTACACACTTCAAAATACCAGCCACTCCTTCGCACTCTTGCATTCCAAGAAATTTCTCTTAATCCAGAATCACAGAAACCCTGGTACAACTGCTTTTCAACCCCAAAGAAGTTTTAAGTTACAACAGGATTTCTAACTGGAGGGTTGTGGGGACTTCTTCAGCTCTGGCCCACAACAGTGCATGGGAGCTGGGTTCACTGCATCCCTTACCATCCCAAGAAGTATAAAAATCCTATCTCCCATCCCTAAGGGGAGCTTCTGACCTGGCAAGTGATACTCTGGAGACAACAATGGGACAGTCATACCAACTTCTCTTGTTAAACCTGGGTCGCTGTGAATTAAAGACAAGAGACAAGGGTCATAAATACATCATTTAATTAGGAGACAAGCTCTGTAGCCTTTGCCTTATTAGCCTTCTGGAGCTGTCAAGCTGCTGCAAGGCAAAATTTTGAATATAAATGAATGCTGCATGTGACTGTCCCAGAATAATTATGGTTTCTATTCAACTTACATTTACCTCCTCCCCAAATTGACAAGAACAAAAGACAGAATCTAAATATGGGGGGAAATGAAGAGGATACAGCTCAGGATTCAAATAATTGAAGATACTGTCTTTGATTATAAGATTTACAGACTAGATTAGCCTGCTCATAGTTTCCACAATTGCTACCAGCACCTGAGATAACAGCACCTCAGGGAAATCCCCCTGGTAATGCAGTCATGGTTAGCTTCAGGTAATATAGATAATATTTAAGTATTAAAAATTTGCGAACTGCTCTGAGCAACTGGTGGTGAAAGAATAACTTTTTTTTGTCCCAATTTGATGATGTGATTCTTAAAGAGAAGTGATATTTTATACTGTCATTATTTGTATTGCCAATTTTTCTAATAAATTATCAGAATTAGGAACAAGGCCAAGAGCCAAATTTCACATACTAAGGGTTAGGAAAAAACTCAGTAAAATTTGATTTTCCTCATCATTGCTTCTTTTGTATCCCAATAATCCATTTTTGGGACAGATTCTAATCTCAGGCGCAGTGTGGGCATCCCATGGTGCTCAAGTAAAATCTGTTGCTGTGCATCATGCATGATATTAGAGTCTGGCCCTTCTATTGTAGATGGAACATTTGCATCAAGTTCTTTTCATTACTTTTGATAATAACTATACTTTCTAATATTTGCAGCTATGCACATTTTTTGCCTAAATTGCCTTTCGTTCCACAGATGGCAATTATGAAATGCCCTAACATATTGAACCTACAAAAATAAATTTGTCTAAGGCTAGGTACAAATGCACCACAAAGCATGGCACTATCACAGTCCCTATTCTGAGGACTTGGGCCCTGCATTCTTCACTCTCCCTGCAATGAAGTGAGCCAGTGATGTCAGAATCTAGGTTAGACCCAAGAGCTGTGAACCCCTAACACTTTTCCTTGACTCCACACAGCCTGCTGTCAGGCCAGCTCCTGACTTGCACAGAGCAGAACCACTGGGATGGGGCCAGTAGGTAAACACAGCCTGGGTGTTTGCTCTTGACCAGTGCCATTTCTTTAAATATCATCAAAGCAATTTTTAGTATCTTCACAAAGATGTAATCCATTGTTTTCTGAAATCTTCTCTTAAACACTTCAATTAACTCAATTTGTCTCAAATACCAATTGCTTTGTTTTCAAATGACTGCTCAATCTTATCTTTGTCTGTATTTAGCTTTTTATTAAATCCAGGGGTAAAGCACTCACGTCCTCTTATTCTAAATTACCAATACTTCCCTTAGTCACGATGATACTTTAATGTAGCCCTTCAGTCAAAACAACATTTTGCTCATAGCTAAGGAATCTCTAGAAATACAACATTTCCTTTTTTTCTTCCCATGCATCTAAGATAAATGTAACTTTCTGTTTTATTTAATGGTCATTCAATTTCAAAATGTAAGTGCTGGATAAATGTAGGTTATTTTGCCTCACTCTGATGGTCACAACACTTTCATTGTGACTTTTCCCCTGCTACTGACTAGAATGTCATCCTACACTGGCTATGAGATTTACACCTATATTTATGTAAGAGTTCCTAGTGTTTCAGATCCAGCTCCAGGATCTATTTCATCTTTAAACAGGTATTCAATTCTACTTTTGGTTGTTTTTCTGACGAGCTGGTTTTGGCTTCTTGGTTTACTTTCGTGGATTATTTTCGTTTGCTCATTTGTTGCATTTTCTCCAAAATTTCTTTGAAAGCCAAAATACAGATTATTATCACACAGGAATTAGTAATCTGGTGTTTGTAGTCCTGACTTTCAATTCAGTTGTCTGAGTAAGCAATACTTATTTGAGAAAAATATACATGGAAAAAGCTGACTCCAAAACCTGCACTGGTATAAATCTGCAGAACTTCCTTGGAAGCAGTGGCACTCTGCCAATCTCAGTTAAATCTTCAGCAGGTCATGATCTGGCCTAAAGGTATTAACCCTTCTACTCGCCTTTGGCATACAGCTCATTAAAAAAGGTGAACTCTTTTCTAGACACTTAATTCTCTCAAATAACCACCAGAAAATTGCAATTTCCTTGTTTGTTTCTGGCTACTGCTCTAATTATTCTTTTCTTTTCTAGCAGCATTAAGAATGCCTCACTTGCCCTCATCTGGCCCTGGTAAAGGCTCTCACCACTGAGCTTTTTCTCCTGCAGTATTTCTGTCATATTTACTCAACATCCCCTTGTACCTTTAAACCATCTCTACCCCACTGGAGGCTACCAGCTTCTCATTTTCTACTGTTGCTCTCATCAGGTACAATAAAAGTCTTCAAATCTCCAAGCCAGTTACATTTGTTTCAATAAATCAGGAAACAGTATTTGGTCTAATTTACATCAATTAAATCCTACACTTCATTAAGTGCACAGTACGCAAAACAGCCCACAACATAGGCCACAAATAAGCTTTTCATTATATAAAAAACAGCTGGCTTTTCCTCATTAACTAAACTCTTTATCCCTTTCCCTCTACCCATCTTTTCTTGAAGAATATTTCTCAGATGTTCAGTTTTCCTACCTCCTCAGCACTTTTTACCTCTAAAAATATACCTATTTATTTACAGTGATACTGCAATTTGCTATTTGTTCACCATCACCCTTTCAACTTCTTTCCACTCATCACAATAAGCTTTAATGCTACTGAAACACTAACAGCTTTGTTTGTCATCCTTCTTCTCAAGCTGTTCAACATCAGCTTGAGCAGCTATCTCAGCAGCTGCTTTGATTCCTGTACACCTAAGCCACTTTGCTCGCAGTACTTTATTAAGATAATAATAATTAAGAGTAGTTTGTCTGATTTTTCAAGTAAACATAAAATTAAACACTAGAAATTTTAACTGAAAGAGCCATCAGACTATATCCATCCATCTCAAAGAAAACCATCAATACATGGAAGAAGTTCCAATAAGGCAGGCAGTCCTAGTTTGCAAAAAAGTACCAAAATATATTCATCCAGTGGCTGTGTTATGTTTTAGCATGAGTTAACCATAAGATAGTGCTCACAGTTTGAATGGCATTTATTCTACTAGCTAGCTTTTCCATGCAACCAGGTGGCAGTTCTCAGCTTGCATAACCTGGGGAGAATTTAAATCAGAGGCCTCTGAAGCCACGTCTATGCACGGTGGCAGTAGCCCAAGGCTGTACAGAGAAAGGTGCACATTATAACATTACTGTGAAGAACATTTCAAAAGAGACTATAAACACTCATGGGTAGGGGCCATATTTTACTCTGTTCCTAAGTGAAGGGTGAGGAACAGAGTTTTGATAGTACCTAGACCCTCTGGGTGTGTAGTGCAAATAATATTGTTAAATGTTGTTATAACACTATTTCAACTAAATGTCTTCAGGAAGTGTAAAGATCTCCTGTCGAGATGAAAACTCTTTTTTTTTTTTTTTTTTTTTTTGCTATCTGGACAGAAAAACAATTCAAATAGTAATGAAGATTACAAAATAGAGAAGAAGTGAAGAAAGCAAAAAGGCAAAGAGGGGTAGCAGATTTAACTACTGTTGAGTCTGAAGAAAAGTAAAAAAGTAAGTGCTTCCTAGACATATTGGTAGCGTAAGAAGCACAGGAAAATCAGATGGTGAGCTAACACCCATATCTGTGCTGATAACTACCTGCATATTTAAACCAAGATCACACTGTCCTCTGGAACATTCAGCCCTCCTGTAACCCCCCAAAAGAAGTTTTTTTCTGTACAAGTTCCTGCAAGTTACAAGTTCATCAACCCATTTTATTCAGTAGTTTGTATTTCATATCTATTTATAAGCAAGATTACGTTAATATTCGTTTACTTAATGACTGATGAATTAAGTGTATTTCTTGTCAAATAACCTGCTGTTGTTTCAGCAATGCTGTTAGTGATTACACCTGCACAACTTCCTTCATCAACGCATTAGCAAGGGTCTGACCGGTAGGATGCTGTCTGAAGTTATTTATACCATGGACAGTTCTAGTAGGATTCCTCGCCGGGTTCTTATGGCTGCAGTAGTTCCTAGTATGATTCTGTCATCACACATTTATGAGCTCAACTTCACGGTACAGGCACTATACTAATTCTTCCATAAAAATGTGGGCTGTGCGTACAGCTTGCTGCTTACTTAATCTGAAAGTGAAGTGCACAGTTTTACTGCACAACATAGCTTAAACAAGGTCAGGATGTCAGCTTTCTACAGGATGCTGTAGTGAAATGGACTGTAAAATGCTCCTGCCATGTCAGAGAGGAAAGAAAAGAATATTATAATAAGAACGTTCAATAGAAGGTAGAATCAGAATTTTAAACACGATGATGATTTCATCTCTCTCTTGGAATTCAGCGTAACTGTTACTTAACACACAAGGAAGATCAATTACTAAAGCTTTTTTCCTGTCCTATACAGAATAAATAGTTTCAGTTTTTTTCCTTAAGTATCAAGATTATTTCTGGCTACTCAATGTCCAAATGGGAAGATGTGTACAAAAAATCCATTCATCATCTCAATAGCTGCACTATGAACCACCTGTCCATACTAAGCCATTTCTTTGTGAGTTCTAGCCTCAGTGGCAATGGATTAATACTAAGGAATTGAAGCCACAGTTGACGGAAGTAGTTCAATTACTACTGGAAGCAGCAGCCCATCTGCTACCTACCAGTGGCTATGGAAATGCATCATTTCTGCATACCTCACTGCCTTCAATTGAGATCAGTACCTATGTACTAATACTAATAAAGCATCGCAATCTACTGGAGTATTGGTGAAAGAGAAGAGTGTAAGCAATGTCAGCAAGCTCATTGCAGTTTTTCCACAAAACTAAAATGTGTTCTAGAGAAGTACATTGATTCCATTCCCATTACAGACAAGTATGTCCGCTAGAACACCCCACTGCACACAGAGGTGGAAGAACTTGAATGAGGACATCAATAGTTTAGTCATTGCACAAACTGCCATGTACAGGTCATCCAGCTTTCTACAGCTGCAACACCCATTATATTTAAGACAGAAAGGAGTGTAGTTATTCTACACAGAAATCTGCAAAATCCAGGTCTACAGAGGAATCTGAACTGCAAACAGGTCTCATGCCACTAAAATTTTTAAAAAGTGAATAACCATACACCTTAATAGAAATAAACAAATATTAGAATAAACAAATGAGAATAAAAGAGTAAGTATAACCTAGAGAAGCACTGCTTTCTCTTGCCATCTACTCTGTCAAATACTCCAGCTACATGCAAGGCTGCAGCACACGTGCAATTCGTATTTCATGTTGTATGCACTGGTAGAAGTTGTGGGTTTTTTTCAGTTATTGCTGTAACATATTAATGTTTTTACTAATAACACGATATTGCTGGCTTTCATCAAAGCAAAGGTCCATTCAACACAGCACGTTATCTCTGACAATGACTGTGTCATTATATATAAACAGAGCAAGCCTTCTTTATGAGTCCCCCAGTAAATCTTCCAAACTACCTGAACCAGATGCTCAATATTTAAATTTTACAGCTTCTTCTAAAACTTCCATTGATTAACTCACCTTTACAATACTGAGTTGAAACCAGTTAAATTGTGGGTATCGACAATCTTTTGCAGCCGCACCCCACAGTTTAATTATGAGAGCCGGGAAAAAAAAGACCGTTTCTTTCTGTTTTTAAATCCATTTCCAAATATTCTCCTCTTCTGGGAGAAGAGGAGAATATTTGGATTTACTAATCCTTTCCTACTCATTATTTTACAGACTCCCATCTCTGCATCCTTTCAGTTATCTCTTCTCCATCACAGAGGCTTCTTGTCTACTTTACCATCCCCTGTACCAGTTTGAAAAACGTGATAAGCCTTGTTCATCTCTTCATGTATTTTTTCAAGTTCTGCTTTAACTTTTCTGCATGAGTTGTGGTGGCAGCAGAATTCCTTCTAACAATCACGGTCATAAAATAGAACGTCATAGAATTAGCTAGGTTGGAAAAGACCTACAAGATCATCCAATCCAACCACCCACCTACCACCAATAACCCCACTAAACCATCTCAACACATCTAAACGTTTCTTGAACACCT
This sequence comes from Numida meleagris, assembly GCF_002078875.1. Lineage (NCBI taxonomy): Eukaryota > Metazoa > Chordata > Aves > Galliformes > Numididae > Numida > Numida meleagris. The sequence continues at coordinate 30,662,258 of NC_034413.1, read as the reverse complement.
CCATGGACTGTGACTCAATCACCTCCCTGGGCAGCAGTCAACGGTTTACGGGCGTTAGGCCCGATTCCGTGACAAAGGGGACGGGGGACCCAAGGGCCCACGCCCCGGGAAAAAGGGGAAAGGGGAAAAGGGTAGGGAGATGGCCCTGAGAGCAAAGAACAGCGGCAACAATCTGAGGAGAAACAAACTAATTTACTAAATACGATATC
>NC_034413.1:30503898-30657714 GCF_002078875.1 Numida meleagris | reverse complement strand
TAGAAGTGATAACAACTTGTTCTGCACCCTTCACATTACATGTACGGATCAAGACTGGTTTCTCTATCAACGCTGGGTTTCATTTATTACTTGATAACCTAATAATTTGATATTATGAGATCTGAGTACACCTCTCCATAGATACTTTGATTTTTACTACCACAAATAATGACATATTCAGCAAATACTGTTTCTCTACTGTTACCCTTTCCCAAGAAACAGGTGAAGAGATTTCTCTGGGACATGCTCATAGTTTCCCTTCTCAGTGAAAAATCAGGTATTTACTCCTCTTTTTATGTTTCATGTCTTGTAGGAATCTCAGTTGTACGTCTTTTTTATCCCTTGACTTTTTAGTTCATTTAAAGCTTTCAGTGAGAACTTTCATTCGAGTTTTTTGAAATCTAAATACAATCTAACAATGTATTTTCAAAAAAGGAGAAGGTTACTTAAACTACATCTAATTATCACCAACAATACTATAGTATCATGATACATATACACAAGGTAGATAGAAGGTAGATGTGTAAGGGCTGCACCAAAAGTAATATCTCCTATTTTATTTTGTTGGGCCACTATACCAGAGGCAGATGTGGGTGGTATGGCAGTAGAGGATGAACCTTGCCACTAATATTTCATTAAACGTGCACTTGCAGCCCAGAAAGCCAACCATATCCTAGGTTGCATCAAGAGAAGCATGATCAGCAGGTTGAGGGAGGTGATTCTGCCCCTCTACTCTGCTCTCATGAGACCCCGCCTGGAGGAGTATTGCACCCTGTTCTGGGGCCCCCAACACAAGAAGGACATGGAGCTGGAGTGGGTCCAGAGAAGGGCCACAAACGTGATCAGAGGGCTAGGGCTAGGTCACCTACCTTATGAGGACAGGCCGAGAGGTTTGGGGCTCTTCAGCCTAGAGAAGAGAAGGCTCCAGGGAGTCCTGACAGTGGCCTTCCAGTAACTGAAGGGGCTGACAGGAAAACTGGGGAGGGACTTTTAGAAGAGCATGCAGCAACAGAACAAGGAGAAATAGCTTTGAACCGGAAGAGGGTAGATTTAGACTAGGTATTTGGAAGCAATTCTTTACTGTGAGGGTGGTGAGACACTGGAACAGGTTGTCCAGTGAGGTTGTGGGGGACACCTCCCTGGAGGCACTCAAGGCCAGACTGGATGGGGTTTTGAGCAACCTGGTCCAGTGGGAGGTGTCTCTGCCTATAGCAGGAAGGTTGGAATTAGGTGATCTTAAAGGTCCATTCCAACCCAAACCATTCTATGATTCTATGACTATTTATGGAGACCAACCAGTGGATGTGAGCACAGTAAGGTGGTAGTGTGTTTCAAGTAGTGGCAACAGCAACGTGAAAGACAAGTCATGCTCTGGACAGCCATGCACGGCTGTCACACCACAAAATGAAGAGCATCTCAATCAGCTGAACCACATGCATCGGCGGATTACAACCAGGGAACTGTGTAGAGAGTTGAGTACTGGCTTAAATACATTGGAAATGATGATGGCAACATTGGTGTCTCATTATGTTCGTACCAGGTGGGTCCCATGAATGCTTACATGGTAACAGTAAGAACACTATATGCAAGTTAGTCAGGACCTACTGAACCAACTTGAGGCTGAAGATAACAGTTTCCTGGATCCCATAATTACTGGTGATGAGACTTGGTGCTACCACTACGAGCCAGAGTCAAAACAGCAGTCCATGGAGGGGCAACATGTGAACTCCAGAAGTTCAAGACAGCCCGCAGTGAGCAAAGTGATGTGCAATGGCTTTTGAATAGGACAGGAGTGATCCTACAGGATTTTTCTGGAACTTGGACAAGCCATCAACTCTGACCACTACACTGCAACACTGACTAAGCTGAAGGCTCAAACTTCCAGAGTCAGGTCAGAGAAGAAGACAACCTTTCTCTTGCAACATGATAAGGCCAGGCCCCATCCCTGCTTGAAGGCCATGCTAATCTTGACTGGACTGTTCCACCACACCCCTCATACAGTCTGGATTTGGTGTCTTCTGACCTCCATCTGTCTGGGCTGATGAAAGATGAACTGTATAGGCAATATTTTTCCAGCAACAACTCTGTCATAGCAGCTGGGAAACAGTGAGTCACCTGTGCTGGTGAACATTTCTACAGGTGCGGCATGCAGACTCTTGTTCATCGCTGGCAAAAATGCACAGCTAATGGTGGTGACTATGGTGAAAAGTAATGTTTTTTAGCTGAGATTTTCCTCTGCCAAATAGTATTACTGTCCTCTTTTTATCTGTTGTGCCTTCCATAGTACTAAAACAGAAGCATTACTTTTGGAGTAACCTATGTATTACTCTACATAGAAGTCCTACAAGGCAGGCAGATTTTACTGAGCTGGGCTGTAGATGGGTCCACAGCCAGGGCTCCATGAGATGCTGACGGTCCATATTCTTTTTAAAATAAGCAGTGTCCTCAGGTGTACCTTAGAATTATAGGACAACAATCCTAAAACAACAAAACAGCAGTTGCTCTGATACTTGTTGCCAAGGCTGTGAGAGCCAATAACTAATTTCTCCTAAAATACACAGAATCTCAGGCAGCGTGATGTTACCAGTGCTACTTTACAGCAATACAATATATGCATTTATCCAGGTATCAGCCAAGATTACTTAGTGAGATGGTAGATTGTGACACATTTTTTGACATTAAAATGCTGGGAAGCTACTTAAATATCAATGCATTTATTATGAAAACATCTTTTTGGCATGTGCTTCCAAGTATGGCTTCTGCTTTAGCGCGACCAGTTTTCTTCACGATATTCAAATGTGATGGCTATCTGAATGACTGAACATGATTATGGAAATGCTGGCTCACATCTCCCAAAATGGGTATTTGTAAAGAGGCTGTCAACTGGAAATATTTATAAATCTATCAGGAGATCAAGCACATTTTAAAAGGACATCTGTGTACAAGAATCAATCAAAATCAACAGAATTATCACATAAACTCATTGGATAATGCAGCAGAGGTGCAGTTGGTGAGCATTATGTTGCCTTAACAATATATGGTTCAGTTGTATAATGCCATTGCCAGTCCTAGCTGTCTCATTATGACAGGAATTGATATCAAGTAACAAATACAAACTTAAAGCTCAATCACTTGTCTGAATCACACTTAGTGACATATTAAAATGGGATTAATTTGTTTTCAGAAGCCAAAAAGCTAGACCCAAGATCTATTATCAAAGAGTTTTTGAAGTATAAAAACAAAGGCTTTCTTGGCACAGACACAATAGAAATCATAGCCATGTATATCATCCAAGTGGTTTCTTTTGGAAATGAATTACATAAATTTTGAAACAGTTGTGCAGGATTTAACTTCACAAAACAATTAACATAAAAGCATGAACACCTACTAATGTAGCTTTTTTTTTTTTTTAACCGTTTACTGGTTTTATTCTAACTGCTGCACTTTATTTTTATTTTGAGGGAATCACACTCATTAAACAGGTGTATTACAAATATTTAATTTTAAAAGGACAGAAGGCTTCCTAATACATTTTAAGCAGCAATCATTTCCAATAATCACTAGCATCACTTAAATTGCAATCCCGGCTAATTTACACATGCTAAATCATACACTGTTACTAGAGGTTCAGTAGCAGTGAAAGTTTATTTGCCTGGAGTATCTCTCTGATGAACTCCAGTACATGGGGGAGAAATATCCTACCTTATTCTCCGCAGCATGAAGGACATCTCCTCTTCTTCTGTTGTAAAAACAATTTCCCCCCATATGCAGCTGCTGACTACAGTGAAAACTCATTGCTACTGAGCCACAGTAAGTTAAGCTACATAAGTTAAAGTAACACTACATAAATCACCAGACCTCAGAATGTAGGTTTTTCTGTTATGGGTTGGGCTGTGCTCAACCCATGACAGAATAGATAACGTTGGCTTGTAAGGTTGTGAACTATGAAAAAAATCACACTGTAAGAAAAACTCATTCTCAGACAATATCAAATTCCCTCCCAAATCTATCTATATGCAATATTTGACATTTGACATTGTTACCTGGCAAAAATACTTGAAATCTGGATCTAAAACTTTTAATATTTGTAAGTATCAGAAAAGAGAGACAATGAAATTCAACCACTGAAATTCTAAACCCATTTCCACGATACTGAAAAGTGCAACTATTTTTTATATCATTTTAAGGAAGAGTCTTGCAACTGACAACTGTGTAGTTCATGCAGTCAAAAGCATAGCTAAAAGCTAGGTCTCTTAGGCCACATTCCAGGGTTATGCTAATTTGGTACATAAAAGGTTAACACTTTTCATTATTTCTCCTAATACAAGAATTCTACATTCACCATTTAGTTTGTAAATGATAATGTCTATGAGAGCACATTTTTCTCAAAAAGCCTAAATAATTCAAGAGAATAAGGAAACCAGACTGATTTGTATAGGCAAACTATGAGTCTTGGAATATTTGAGGCCAACAGAAGTATTACTTCCAGATGCTCAACTCAGGTACTATTTTAGAAATGCACATAAAACTGTATGTGCACTAATGGCTCAGTGTTAGAAAAAAAAAAATTAAAATCACAGTCTTTTTCACAGAAAAAGTCCTTCACTGTCTTTGGCAGATCAGTAGAAATTAGAAAGGACAACTGTAAAAACACAGAGACCGTATTTGTAATAACTAATTAGTGCCAAATTAAAACGTGAAACCTGCCTGCTCTTGTTTCAGCCACCAACAAAAGTGAGGCACTAGCACTGAATTATATTTTGAGCAAATCATGCTGTTTTCTTTTTGCAGACAAGATGATACTGAACTAACCACCAGGCTGTTCTCAGGATGTTTTTGGTTGACTGGGTATCAAAGATGTTTGTTGCCTTCTTGTTAATGGCAGAGTGACAGATTAAGAGAGGCAGGTGTTCAAGCTCCAGCACTGAAACAGGTGTGCCTACAGGCTGTGTTTCCCTTTATATTTCTATGAACAACAATCCACTTAGGCAAACAAGAGGGCACACAGGTGGTAAACATGACCAGTGATCTCAAGCTGAAGTTTATGCTAATAAACTAAACAAACTATGTTACAATGGATTTCCTTACTTCTCATAAAGACCAAAGGAAATTCTTCTCAATGTAGAGAAGTAATTTTTTTTTCCATCTGATTGCTGCATACTTCTTACAGACAATGCCTTTGGCACTCTATGGAACAAATCCCTCTTCCGTACCATTTCCTTCCAATAGAGCAACCCCTAATGTACACAGTCACAAGTAACAACAACTGTTCAACACACCCAGCCACTGTTCCCTCACCTCACACTGGTTTTATCCAGAACCACACAGGTTCTGCCATCAGAAGGGTTTCAGAATTAAGGTATCCAGCACCACAGCATGGGTAGACACAGGAGCATCTTGCTCAGGTGCTTTTCTATCTGTGAGGGAGACTACCAGAGTGACTATGAAAGGCAAGAATTCACCAAACTTTACCATGTTTGCAGAGAGTTCTGCCTAGGACTCTTCATCCATGTTGTGCAATGAGAATTAGCAATATTTTGTGGAAACTCAATCTACAGAATTCATGGTTTTAGGCTGCAAATCAACTGTCTGAGATGTTCTGCTACCATAGTCAATCTGAACTACAATAAGGAAACAATGGGCAGCCAATTAGCTATCACTAACGGTACACATTAAGAAAGGCAGCCCATCCAGCAGGGAAACTGAAAAGTCAGAAGGGGCATGGAATGAGTTGCACTGAATAACATGTGCAACCATCAACAACTCCTTGGGGGCATGTGTCATGTGTCATGTGTCATTTCATTACGTCATGTCAACACAATGAAAAACTTACCTAGAAGTAAACACAAGTTTAGAAGCCCCTTTCTTGTAGAAAGATGGTCATGAATTCAAGCTGGAAATGATCGTCAAGAGAAATCTTACTCCCAAGAGGTAAATATACTATTAGGGTCATGAACCTTAGCTACAAGTTGCTGGCTATGGTGTTCAGTAATTTACCTCCCAGGAACACAGCCAGGTTTCTGACTCTGGGCAAGAGCACACAACTGTATTTCAACACAATACTCCCAAAACTGCACACAGAACAAGGCAGAGAGACAAGGTCTTGATGTGCAGCTGAATAAGTGATTTAAAGAAAAGAGGATATTAGATTTATCAGGAAAGGTGACAATTGTAAATATGAGGCTCCCCCTCTGGGAGTAACAGGCATCATCTGAACATAAAAGGAATGAGTCAGCTAACATTCAACATGTGACCAGAAAAAAAAAAAAAACACAAAAAGGAAAGTAAAAGGACACTGACAGATGAAGAAAAGCTCTTCTCTAAGGGAAGAGAACTTCAATAAAGGATATAATGGAAGTTAGAAATAAAGAAAAAGGAAATGCTAAAGAACAGCAACTTCTGCATTAAGAGTGCAGAGTAGTGAAAACAACATGTATGTGTTTTTTTCCACACATAAGATGGGAAATTGACTTCGACTGCAACTAGACCAGCTACACACTTAACTAGCAATATCAAATAGGGACATAATAATCACAGAGGAGGTCTAGTGGAAAGAAAGCAATCAGAAAGGCACAGTATAACACAAAGGACAAAGCATATGTGGAATACGGATTAAGTTGTGCCAAGCTCTAAGGAGCATCGCATGTTAAAGAGCAGTTTGAGACTAATTAGCAGAGCACGCTAGCCAGGGCAGTAAGGTGTGATCTAAGGGAACTGATATTCTTGGCAAAAAAAGAGAAATATATTACTAGCATTGTATTACCAACTAGGCACCAACAGTGGTGACAGTAACTGCAACATGAGGAGGAAGACAGGACGTAAGACACAGAAAGAATAGAAAACTTCAACTATATCCAGTAGAGAGTGGTAAATATACAAGGACAAGTCACCTGGAAGAACTATTTCACAGGCAGACAGGAAACACAGAAAACAGTCACTCTTGGCTTAGTTGGTAGCAGTGGACTAGGTTTCTCTTTTCTAAACAAAAATTCCTAAAGGCAGTATGAAGTGTTCAAAGATAGCTTTATTCAAAACAAATAAACAGTATCTACCAGAAGATAAAACAAAAGAACATGATACCACAGAACAGCAGAAGCAGAGAAGTTTCACATCCAAATGAAGAAACCAGAGAAGACAGTAAACACTCTCAAGTAACAATATATACGTAGCACACTAAAACAAAAGCATATGAAGAACAATTTTTAAAGGGGATGAATAACATAAGAGAAAGAAGCCTGACAAGGTCTTTAGGGTCAATAAATGACAAAGTTATAAAGGAAGTGCTTAGAGATGATAAAGACACAGCAAACAAACAAACAAAAAAGCCATTTCTTGCACGTGTTTTTGGAAGAGAAGAATGGAAAGATTCCAATGCTGGAGTCCAACTATATAGTGGTGTATGAGAGACCCTATCGCAAATCAAAATTCATTATAAAAGACACTGAAAAAGGCTTTTCATGAGCAAAATAAGCATTAACGATTACAGACTAATGAGATAGGCATATTGGTGGAAACCTTTTTTATGGACAGAATGAGTAGCCATATAGAAAAATGCATTTATTGGCAAAGAGAAGCAGATTTTATCAAGGAAGTCGTACCTCATTTTCTAGCAAAATATTTTCCAGAGGCATCATCAATATGCCTACTGACAACAGAAATCCAGATAATACTTATAAATACAAAGGCATTCAACAAGTCCTTAATCAAAACATCTTAAAGAAACAGCTTACAGAACATGAAAGAAAGAATAGACAAAAAATTGAAATGTAGTGAAGAGAAATACATTTTCATAGCAGAAGTAGACGAACAAGGTGACAGGTAAGATTTAATAGGCAAAATAGATCAGCAGAGGAACAGAGACAGAGAGAGGTGACATGGTTTGCTTTTATCGTCTTCAGGGTCATAGACAGACTGACCTCTGTACTGAGCCATCCAATGCCCAGCTGAGTAGGGCACATTCTCAGGAGTAAAGAAATATACCATACAGACAGCAGCTCCCTTTCATCTCCAAAGGCAACCTATCTATATATGCTTGAATTACACATACAATCACTGGGAAATACATTTTTCAGCTACAAACATTGGTTCGGTAGCTTCTGTTTGAAAGATTTGGTTTGATGAACCTGAAATACTAAAGAACATTTCATGTTTTAGTTCAACCAGGATCTTAATTTTATCACGGGCATTTTAATTAAAATGAAGAAGATTGTCTCTCCAGCCACAAGGAGATGCTCTGTATTTAAGCCTGAGTGACCTTTCAGCTCATCCACAGCTAATATTCACACAAGATACAGAAAAATGGAGTTTTGGAGGAGAAAACCAACCCTTTTTGATTGTTTTTATTCTGCCTGTATATCCCTTCTCCGTTCCAGTTACCCTTTCCTTTATTATCAAACTTGTTCTTCATTTATCTCCAGATCTCAGATACCCTCACAACTGCTGTGAGAAGACTTATCTTCAATCCTCTGACAGTGCTCAGAGCAAAAGCTGAGTATGTGTAGGAGAAGGCGGAGGACATAGATCCTGCCAACTCTGATGGCCTTTGCTGCCCACATGTTGCAGTCAGGCTGGGCCAAATAGCAGAGGAATGGCTGGCGTCAGTTTGTAGCCTATCTTCTGCCATAAAACTAAGATTTGGAGCTGACAGCATTGGAACAAATTGGGTTATATTTCCCTCCATCCTTGAAATGGCAAAATTCAATTAAACCTCTGTTGCTGAAAAGTCTCAAGCTTTCTCTTCTGAAAAAAATTTTGACTGACATCAGATCAAATGTAGTGAACCCTAAAAGGAGAATAGCACATCCTAGATATACCTCCATAAAACCAGCAACTGCTCCTATGTTCTCCTGCAGACCAGTAGTACACTAGCTCAAGTAGGTATTCCACTGAGCAGCAAAATATCAAGTGCTTATAAACTTATATACAGGAATTTGCATTCCATGTGTGATGGTGTGCTCCCTCTTCTTGCCCCTCTCCCCCCAGCTTCTTCACTCAACTCCCTTCTGCAGCTTGGCCCTGCTCACAAGTGACTGTCTCAAGACAGTGAACAACAGTACTGATAACACTCTTGCTAAAACAGATTGACAGCCATAAATCTGCCTCAAACTGGGAGCTGAAAGAACTAATAGCAGACCCCCAGTTCAACAGCTGAGGAACAACTGAGCATAGAATCATAGAATGGCCTGGAATGAAAAGGACCTCAAAGATCATAGAGTTTCAACCTCCCTGCTGAGTGCAGGGTCACCAACCACTAGACCAGGCTGCCCAGAGCCACGTCCAGCCTGGCCTTGAATACTTCCAGGGATGGGGCATCCACAACCTCCCTGGGAAACCTGTTCCAGTGCTTCACCACCCTCTGTGTGAAAAACTTCCTCCTAATATCTAACCTACATCTCCCCTGTCTCAGTTTAAAACCATTCCCCCTTGTTCTATTGCTATCCACCCTCGTGAACAATCGTTCCCCCTCCTGTTTACACGCTCCCTTCAAGTACTGGAAGGCCACAATGAGGTCTCCCTGGAGCCTTCTCTTCTCCAAACTAAACAAGCCCAGTTCCCTCAACCTTCATGCGCCTAAAAAGGCAATCTATGACTATTAGACAATCGTTTTACCTCCATAATTAGCAAGCAGCCCAATAGCCCCGTTTAATCTCTCCTGCACAGCAGTGGGCTGCACGACAGGATCTCCCCTTGAGCAGGGACACCTCTTGAGGCTAAAGCTGCACAGAGTTCTCTTACACCTTGCTGTCATGATGCTTTGCCAATATAGATACTCAGTAAGAGACTAATAGTTTGGGTTTTTTTTTTTACTCATCTTAGTGAGGCTTTTTAGATTGTAAGCTTTGTTAGTTTCACTAAGGTTATACCTTAGATTGACTCTGTACATACAATCCCTTAGATGCAAACCACTGACCAAGTCTGGGACGAGGTGAGGATTCTTCCGCAACTATGTTCGTTATCTCCATGGTCCAAGGAGTTAAGAAAGCAAGAGGATCCACTCTGAACTTCATGACTCAATGTGAGGGCTGCCTGCATATGCATGTTTAACCCAACCCTCTATGCGGTAAATAATTGAGCATAGCAAGATTTGAGATGGCTGGCTAAGTCGCTGCCTTAATTACAATTAAGCTTTGTTAAATCACTATATAGTATCCATATTACTATTATATATTCTAGCTTCTCTCCTACCAGTGTAATATAGTGTAGTTGTTTTCCACCCATGACACTAAGACAGCCCAGGAAATGTCGAGGAATAAGAAATTTATCCAACTCTGCCCATAGCAGGGGTGCTGGAAGTAAATGATCTCTAAGGTACCTTCCAAACCAAGCCACTCTATGGCTCTAAAAGAAATTGCATCATGTATATTACATAGTATATTAGTATTGACAATACTAAATTCAAAGAGATTTTCATTCAGTTCTGTCAGTGCAAGTCAACTCTATATCCATCAGAATCTATTATGAAGTTAAAAAAAAACAATAAGAAATTTTATATTAATATAAATGAAGTATCTAGTCTACAAACTAAAAGAAAACAACTTAGAGTATGCATTTTTTCCAGTAAACACTTAAGGGCTATAAATACTTGTTTCACATTAGCAAATTAGATGCAGTGCATTCATATTTAGAATAGCATAAAGCCATGCATTTGTTCCTTCTTCCTATTCATCTGACATCTGTTGTTATTGCTGCAGAATAAAAATGGGGTAAATATTATTTTAATGAAGCAATGGCTGAAAAGATGCTTAGTATCATATCAATGTGCTTAATAAAATAAAACATAAGTAGTGTTAAAAGATACACAGATTAACATAGTAGTCCATTCTATGTCATTTCAGTTGTTAACATAGCAAAGTTAACTACGAAAATCACTACAACAAAATAATTAAGTTAACGTAATTATTTCTAGGGGAAAAATCTCAATATAAATGATTATAGATGCTATAGAAAGACTCTAGCTAATTTCAGTGGAGTTGTTAGTAGGTGTTAACTATAATGTCAATTTGTGTCCAGTTGTACTATTTGAGTAACAGATAAAAAGAGAAAAATGCCTACAAGATATTTACTGGGTATGTAAATCAATACATCTCACTGCTAGAAAGCTAGCAGTACACTGGCAATAAACCAGCAAATTCAAGGCATCCTGAATACAATGGCATGGGAGAAGTTGCTTTGTTTTCACATGCTATACTAACACCCTAAGTAATATATTTACAACTGTCATGGGAATTATTGATGGGCGCAGGGAAGACAAAGCATGTCGGTACATATCTACCAGGAAGAAATAAAGAGTTCTCTAGTTTTGGTGGATGGCAATGAGAAACTGCAGAGACAGTAGATGTTGCCATGGAAAGAGAGGAACCAGGACTTTCACTCATTTAATGGACTGCAACAGCTGGCTATCTGAAATTGAGGCTGATTACTGAGAATCGTGGATTTCAGCTATAAGGACATTTGGTACGTGTCATACAAAGTAGCTGTACTTACGTCATCACCTTTTTTAAAAGCTCGAACTCGGCATCACTTTTGTGTCATCACCAATTTTAGAACCATTTCAGTTTTCAGATAAAGAAGTATTTCTGTTCCATCCCCTTTAAATACTGAAGAGTTTTGAATAGAGTTTGCCTTCCTATGAGATCTCAACAGCCTTCTAGAGGTCTGCATAATTCACAGCTTGCCACAGCTTTAATTCAAATGCAACTTTTACATAGCGTAAACTCTCCCATTGGACAAAACTATTGAAAGCATTCTTATAGTTACAGCAGCAGGATGACAGCACTACCATTCAACTAATTCCTACACCCTTGGAGATTGCTCCTTCTGCTCTATTAGTTTACACAGCCACACAACACATTTTCTTCAATATATTCTTTTAATAGGTACCTGAAATAACACATCTCTAGCTACACATCAATTCTTGAGAAGCCCGGCTGCTATAATCCCCTGAACTATGTTTTATCATGGGGAGAAAAGTCTTTCCATGCAATACAACATCCACCCCATTACTTACACTGACAGCAATAGACTTGTAAGGACAAACTCTTCTCACTACCGTACTGTATCTCATTTGATCCGAAGCTTTTAATATGATAGTCCAGTCTGACTGAAGAGGGCAACTGCAATTAAAACTATTCACATAAACCTTTAATCTGAGCCCCTATTGTGGGACCTTAATCTCACCTCTTAAGCTTGTTCAAATCTAGAGCATCTATACAAGGCACCTGTGTTTTCAAAGAGTTTGGAGAACAAACTGCCACCTTATTTTGCAGCTCTGTGTGATGTGCGTGAATGGTTATTCCACTGACAACAGCAAAGTTATTCATGCTAACTTTTAAGGCTGAGGCTTCTATTTCTGCTTTTCCTTTTTTTTTTTCCTCCTAATTTTTTCTAATTACATTCTTAAAAGGAGGCAGTACTTTGTACTTTGGAGAAAGTAATTTCAAGATACTTCCTAGTCCCTACAGTCTTGGTAAGCTTAATTCACACAACTATCCAATGCGTTCACCACTACTGGCATTAACAAAGAAAAATGTATCACTGCAGCTAGAAATATCGCTTGGGAGCTATCTGCTGCAAAAGTAAAGTCTAGTAAAACAGAAATGCTGATCTCAGAAGCCCTAAAAGAAATAGAGATACACTCCAGAGGGAGTTATGACTTAATAACATTTCTGACAGGTTTGATGAGATTACCTGAAATACCAGAATCTTCATCAAATATTTCTCTGTTGCTAACCATACCCTATTGGATGAATATTACTAAAGATTACGAACTTCTCTAAAGCATTAGCAAGACATAACGACAACTGAGACAGCAATGCAGACTGAGTTTTTCCAAAATGAAAATACTGAGTGTGAGGAAATACTTCGTCACACTATGCTATAGAAGAAGTGGAAAAGCATTATCCATAGATATTTAAAAACCAGGAACGACCAGCAGTAGTCACTAGCACATATATGAAGAATAAGGAAAGAGAATGATTTCCTCCCACACTTACTTGCTATTTGCACCCACTAATTATTCAACACATATGAAGGTTTGCCAATCTGCACATACAGCGTAAATTTCATTCTTTCAGCTGAAATAAGAGCAGCAACAAGCACAGCAGTAGTATTTGTAGTTTTTCCTACAGCTCAAGGAAGTACACAGGGTATGATAACTGATCTCCTTTCTATAAATCTGGGATGCATTTAAGGAAGAGACAGGTTACAATCCTATGACAGGTTACTAAAGATAAATAGGAAATTGGGAAGTAGTTAGATTCTAAAATATAAACATGTTAGTGTTCTGTGAGGTTGCAAAAAACACATACACCTAAGTAGAAAACAGGTCAATACAGTAATAAATCAACTCTTACAGCGTCATAAACAAAAAGAGGGGCATATGGACAAAGTAAGTGTGCTTATATTTAAGCAATAAGGGAGGGAATTTATAGCTACGCAAATCAAACTACAACACAACTGTATTACAACATCACAGATAACGCCATGAGCAGTTCCCACACAGAAATAATTTCTTTACCCAGAATTCTTAGCTTCCATAATTTCCACTTTACAGGTAGAAAGAACAGAGAAATGATTTATCTGTTATGTTATGAGCCGGGAACCTACACTGAACTCCCTTTCCTAACACTGTTTAATATACATCCACCTGAGCTAACAGCCTTGCAGGGTCAGGATGCAGCTGAACTGAACTTGAAAGGACTGTGCCATTTTTTGATAGAAAGTAAATGATGTATTCCCTTCTATTGCCTTTGCAGGTCACGTCTGGAAAATGAGCATATGTTCACAGGCAAGGATCAGGCACACAGACACCACCATACTGTTGCAATTTCAACAGCTTTTTCAGTTTTCAGCTTTTTCCAGAATTATTTAGTCCACTTCAATACAGGCCTTGTACTGTATGTAACAAAGTATTATGAAGGATGAAAGGTAGCACATCGTGAAGCCTTAGATTCTCTGAGAGAAAGAAAGCAATGCTACAGCTATCTGAATAGTTTTCACTCTGGCTAACCTTGTGAATGTTTGATAGGACAGCTTAGGGATTTACTAAGTTACCCTTCTCTGCTATTTCTAATACTTATAGTACTATAACTATGCTCATATAGTCTGTACAATCTTTAAAATCTATTAAAGCAGACACAATTCATCATTAAGTACTTCATACTTTGAGCCCAGTATTTAGATGACATTCAACCCATATTTTTTTTTTAACTAATTTCCATTGCTCTCACTTACCAGCACTGCATTTATTTTCACCACATAAGTGAAAGATTAAGTTCCAGAATAGAACACAACAGTTCAGCCTGAAGGAACCTTCAGAAATCACTCAGTCCAACTGCCTGAGAACTTCAGAGCTAACTGAGGGCATTGGCCAAATGCCTCTTGAGCACAGACAAGTTCGGGGCATCAATCACCCTTCTTGGAAGCTTATTCCAGTGCTTGACCACTCTCACAGTAAAATGAGTTTGCCTAATGCCCAATCTGACCCATTTCTGGCACAGCTAAGATAAGGAATACACAACAGTCTTGACCATGCTAGAGACACATGCTTGATCAATGTTGGGCACAAACAGATGCTACTGTTTTAAAAGACATTGTTATTTACATGCAGTGAATTAGGTTTAGAGTATATGTATTTAAGTGCTACAGAAAGCAGTTTCGGCAGTGCTCCTTACAAATTGTTTTGGAACCTGAAGAAAGGTGATTGAATGTTAAGTGGTAGATCTGGCAGCTGGTACATCTTAAGGTCAGCGTAGGATCTCTTGGCACAAGTAGTTTATTTATTTTATGAAATTTCACTATGTCATTTTTTTTTAATCCAGAATTCATCATCCTGTCACCCAGGAAAATATGCTGACATTAAGTGGTGTTTAGATAACATTCAACAATTTAGTGCTTCCTTGGCAAAAGCGTTCCTTCTATAGGCACGAAAAACAGCAAAAACAACCATTTTGTTTAATCTCAAACTTTCTAACATGGGATGTTGGGTGAATACTAAGCATCATGAAGGCAAACTGAAAAGAGCTAAACAATTACTAGATAAACTCTAATCATTTAAATAAGGCTGATTATACAGAAGGGAAATCTTTTCAATTGAGTAAAATTATTGAGATGTTAAAACATTCCTCCTATTCAATGAAAAAAACCTTCATACCATACAAACAAACAACTGCACAAAAACCAGAGAGCTAATCAAGCTGATTTTTCTATAACTCCCTTTCCCTGTAAAAGAAGAGAAAATGTTAATTCTGTTTCAGCATATTTGAGACCCACACAGATGCTACTACAGATAGGGCCTGTGACTTGTAATGAAGTATGTGGGAGAAGGATGAGAGAGAAACTGCAAACTGAAACTGTACTCTAGGTGTAGTTTGCTAAGCAGCAAGCAGAGGCAGCAAACACAATTGGTAGGCTATGTTTAGAGCCATCAGTACACACAGAACTGAGTATTTCAGCAAATGTGCTCTCCAAATTACTTCTAACAAAGGTCCCAAAACAAGAGTTTATGTTCCTTTATATGGACGACATGCATTACAGATAGGATTCAGGCCCTCCACACTCCACCAGCTGACTACCCTCTGTAAACAATTCCCTGTGGCATGTCATCATCAAGCAGCAGGCTTTTTACACTGTCGGATTTTTCTGTTTGTCTACTCACAGTGTACGTACAAAAAGATTCAGTGTATTTCTTGTGATTACGTTTGCTTGTGAGACGCGGCATGAGTTCAGAACAACTACTGGGTAATCAGGGTGATAGTTGACCGTTAAGAATATTATTCTAACAGTAAGTTTAGACATTACAAAGTCCATAAGGAAATGCTTACTAATACTATTTAAAACTTCTTTCTCATAATATTTGCACTTTAAGTGAAAAGCCTCTCCAGCATTCCTATCTGTTACATAGCTTCCATATAATAAGCTAGAAATGCTGATAACCTTGTCGGTAAGGCAATCAATATAATTTATGAGATTCAAATGCTTATTACAATTCTAGCATTTGTATTTAATAAGAGAGCAGTCCACTCCCACATAAGAAAATCTTAGGACTGGGAACATACTAGCTTTGAAAATCCCAACTCCTTCCTACAAGTTTTGAGGCTTTTTCCCTCCCCCCCCCAAAAAATTGGCAGTTACGAAAGCACTATAAAACACTGTAAACAATACTAGATTTCTAGAGAGCCACTTCTGTCTGCCACTGAAGTTACTGAGAGCTATTACTGACTTGCGACAGATAGTAGCTGCCACAGCTGGAAGGTAGGCAGAGGTGTATTGGAAGTCAGTCTGCACAACGTGGAAAACAGAATGAGGTTTCACAAAATAAGACACATGCATAGTCTAGTCACTGGTAACAGAAAAAAGTTGTTTTCATCAGCTTGTCAAATGAGTCAAGTATACGCTCACCTCCCAGACTTCCTAAATTTTGGCACCCCGTTGCCCCAACTACTCATACCAAATGCTCCTATGGACTTGATGCTTCATCAGAAGGAATGAAATAGACAACAACTGAAACACTTGCTGTCAGTAATGCTATACCCTTGTCCACAGCCTAAGTAATACACCAGATAGATACTACAGGATGTAACAAACCTTGAAAACTACTCTGAAAATGGATGGCTATTCCTTAATAGCTAACAATATGAATGCGTGTGTAAGGCAACACTACTGGCAATACAAGAGTTTCTGAGAGCAAGAATCTCTGAGAAGCAACACATTTTTTGGTGACCATTGTGGGGTGCTCCTGTTCTCTGTGTTACCTTCTGACCACAACTGGTGCAGCAGGGAGGAAGCAGAACTAACATTATCTGCTCTATTCCCTCCTGACATATTTTTCCTCCCTCAAGCAAACATAGGATGAAATTAGAACTCTGACACCAGGCTTCAGTGAAATCTTGGAAACAAACAATGGAGAAAGAGGAATTGCTTGTAGAGTAAGAACAAGAAAAGGAAACAAAAAACAGTGCTTTATTTCTTTAGCATGAAACATTTCAATGAGATGCACTGAGGCTCCCCTTCAGTGACACAGCTTGAACACCAATATTAGAACAATGCACATATCCCTCTACTGCCTGCGCATGGTTAATCACCACAGACTCCTTCACTCTGTATCAAGTCTGACAGAAATCACTGCCTTAGCCAGATACAGATTCCCAGGGAAAGCCATGTGGAATCAGTGTGAGCAAATGTGGCCGAAGAGTTGTTTCTGGCTCAGCAGGGACTCATCTGATTGCTTATAGAGCTGAAAAGATTAATGATAGAGGGTTATCTAGCACTGAAGAGTCAAGGCTAATTCAAAAGATTTTCCACTTGACATAGCAATGGTTTTTCAATCTACTTCCTCAAGCAATGATTCTAAACTACAGAATGAACCAGTTTAGAGCTCCTAACAGGTGAGAAACATGCAACAAATTGCAGAAGTCAAAATACTTATCCAGTATAAATTTATGTTGTGGTTAAGATGTGTGGGATTTCTGTTGTTTTTTTGTTTTGTTTGAAGAGTTAGCTTTGTACAACAGAATTTCTTGCAGCGAATTAGTGCCTCATCTAACCTTCCCATTGCATCATTGTGCTTGACTTGGTGTCACTTGCTGTTCTACAGTTCACAGGTGAATTAAAACCTCTTTAGACTTTGGTTAGAGCGCTGTGGGTGATATGAAAGAATTTTACCACATACTGCATGTCAGACCAGTCTGTGGTGTTATGGTGTTGGTGTGCTGATACAGTATGGTAATAATGGAAGCACTGGCTGCTTTCAGCCCCTCCTGCAGCATTATCTTAGCACTTGGAAGAGATGGTTGCTTTTGAATTGCAGACATATCTACTCATTATGCATAGAGCCTTGAACCTGGCTTTAAGCTATACCACAGAACTGACAGAAACAGCTTTGCTTAAGCATGCTAACAATTTACCAGGGATATTGCAGAGGTGACTAATGATTTCTTCCAACTTGCTGATGCTTCCTTAGCCACACAATTAGCTCACCCAGCTGCTTCTATAGAAAATGACAGGATTCTGCTGGGCACTAGTGAGAAGCTGGCAGAACGTCTGTTCTATTATGTACTGTTCTTGAGTAGTTTAATTTATGGGGCTGTTTTAGGTCAGTGCTACGTAGAGACACAAAGGAAACTGTTAGCAGCTTTTACCTGCGCTTTTGCAAAAATCTGTTTTCACTTACGAGATTTGTCTTCTGTTAGTTATAACAACATTCCCTCCTACCCTCACCCCAGCCTTTATCTTCTACTTTTTTTATAATGATAAATATCACAAACCTAGGAATATGAAGCAACTGATTCTTTAATTAGATTGCAACCAGCATAAAGTATGTTCCTATGCACAAGTTTCTGCTGGCACATCTGAATGCCCATATTTTAACTGGAATTTAAATTCCTCTTTGATGACTAGGTAATTTAAAGTCCACAGGGAAGTATACAATACATCATGTCCAACAAAACTGGCATAACCATAAGCTTCCGCAGATGGAGTTCAATGGAAACTTTTTAAAAGGTTAACTGTCACCCCAGACCGTAAATAACATAAATGAAAAAAGATGTTCATGTAGCCAACATCTGATATATTTACAACAAATAAATGGCTACACCCAGCTGGAATTTTCTTCCTTTTGCTAACTCAGTGAAACATAATTCCTAGAGTTTTGTTTTTTTTTTTTCTTGAAATGGAAATCTGAAAATAATTTTGAAAAAATATAGCTCATATAACCAGGTGGTCTAAGAGCTAGGACACCAGTGCTGAGTATGAGAGAATGGCATATCAGAAATTCCTCTCCTTTCCACAAGAGAATTCAACAGCCTCTAGAGTGAGCCAGCAGATACCTGTTTTAAATTGCATGTACAAAGACCTAAAATCATAGAATCATTTGAGTTGGAAGAGACCCTTAAAGGTCATCCAGTCCAACTCCCCACAGTGAACAGGGACACCTACAGCTACATCCCGTTGCTCAGAGTCCTGTCCAGCCTGACCTTGAATGTCTCCAGGGACAGGGCATCCACCATACCTCTGAGCAACTTGTGCCAGCACCTCACCACTCCTACCGAGAAACCTCCTTCCTTATATACAACCTATATCTCCTCTCTTTTAGTTTAAAACCATTTTCCCTTGGTCCTCTCACAACAGACCCTACTAAAGAGTCTGTCCCCTTCTTTCTTGTAGCTCCCCTTTGGATATTGAAAGGCCGCTATCAGGTCTCCCCGCAGCCTTCTCTTCTCCAGACTGCAAAGCCCCAGCTCTCCCATCCTGTCCTCCTAGGGAGGGTGTTCCTTCTCTTGGATCATTTTTGTAGCCCTCCTCTGGACACGCTCCAACAGCCCACGTCTCTCCTGTACTGAGGACTCCACATCTGGACACAATACTCCAAGTGAGATCTCACAGCACAGAGCAGAGGGGCAGGATCACCTCCCTCACACTGCTGGCCACGCTTCTTTGGATACAGCCCAGGATACAGTTGGCTTTCTGGGCTGTGAGGGAACATTGCTGACTCATGTCCAGCTTGCCATCCACCAGTACCCCCAAGTCCCTTTGACAGGGCTGCACTCTGTCCCTACCTTACCTCAGCTTTTACTGATAGTGGGGGCTGCCATGACCCTGGTACGAGACCTTGCACTTAGATTTGTTGAACCTCATGAACTTTTTCTAGTCCCACTGCTCAAGCCTGTCTAGGTTACTGAACGGCATCCCATCTTCAGGCATGTAGACCACACCACACAGCTTGGAGTCATCGACAAATATGCCAAGAATGCACTTTACCCTGGTGTCAATGTCACTGATGAAGATGTTAAAGAACACTGGCCCCAGTACCGACCTCTGAGGGACACCTCCTGTCACTGATCTCCACGCAGACACTGAGCAATTACGTGACTTTGTCTATTCTGCTAAACAAAGTGAATACTGTACAATACCATAGAACAAAATTCTAAAATCTGAATCTAATTATGCCACACTGCTGGTATCAGAAGGAGGACGCCACTCAGAAGAGAGAATACCATGCTCATAAGCTTCACCATATACACAAAGAAGAGGAAAAAAAATAAAAAGAAGGTTCCAGGCAGTTTTTGCAAGAGGTATTTAGAAAATAATTTGAGCAACGATGACAATCGGAGATAGTTACAGTCTATCTCTGATTAATATCCATGCAGAAATGAAGTACTAATCCAATAACTAATCTTATACAATTACTTACTATTTGTACCTGCTGCTTTTAGTTCCAGTCAGTTATCAAAAGACAGAGGATAAACAGGTTCCTTTCCTAGACATTTCATGCACACAATGTTGTGCCCCTGCCAAGAGAGAAATGTATGTATGCATTAAATGAACTTTAAGTTTCATTTAATTTCTGCAATTTTTATGTCTGTCAACAGTTTACGGGCATTCGGCCCAATTCCGTGACAAAGGGGACGGGGGACCCACGGGCCCACGCCCCGGGAAAAAGGGGAAAAGGGGAAAAGGGTAAGGAGATGGCCCTGAGAGCAAAGAACAGCGGCAACAATCTGAGGAGAAACAAACTAATTTACTAAATAAGATATCGGAATGCCAAACAACACACTATAATACAATATAATTACAATTTAAGCTGATAAATTCAATGCAGAGAGAGAGAATGTCCCAAAATCAAGGTAGGCCTTACTCTACTACCGACGATAAGACGGCTGGAGAGCGAGGTGCTGCCAAGACGAGAGACGGCGGAAAAAGGGACAAGGTCTCGTGATCTGCAAGATTTTATACTGCGAGCTTTTATCTTTTCCCTCCGGCTGGGAAATGGTAACAGAGGAGCAAAGCACCGTGGGGACTGTAGTAGTCCTTCTCTTCTGAGAACCAGGTATATCCACTACATGATGTTATGATGTGGAATACCAATAACCGAAAATCACAAAACCATGACAATGTCCTTGTGTTCCCTTCATAACACCTTTTTTTTTTTTTTCCCCCCCCATCTCCAAAAGGCTTGCTATCACACTGATAATTAAGCATACCATCAACCTGGTATTCTTAGAAGAAAAGAAGATCAAATGTTTCAGTCTTCTTTTGCAGTGAAAAAAAGAAAAATGTTAGCAGTATGTTAGGGTTGCATTCCCAGCAAACTGTTGCTTTTAACACTTTCTCATCAATGTTTACCAGCTACATCAGTACCAAGTATTTTATTGAACACGTGTATTCTTGCAAGGTAATCAGGAAGACAAATTATTACAGAATTCATCCTGGCAACAGTCCTCAGGAATAAAGATGACAAAAGTGTTGTGCAAATAGTCCTATCTGCATTCTTCATTCCTCAGAAGTGAATTCCTTACAAGCTGAATCCCATCACATTAACATTGTCAGGAGATGCTTTTCTGTCTTGTGCAGTCTAGCAAAGGAGGAGAAGAATTAGTCTCTGTATCCAAATTACTGGGCCAGGTACTTCAGGCAGAAAATGGCCACTCAGTGCCCAGACTGCTATGAATATTCCCAGCGCTAATATGATTGAAATGAGAATGGTGTAAAAAAGAAAAGAGAAAACTGTTGTGTGCTATACAGCATAGAGCCGAATAAATACCAGCCATCTGTTCGTACTGAAGATTTCCTACTAGTTTAGAGGCAGCTACTCACTCGCAATATGTTCAACGATTTGGGAAGCTCCATAAGCGTTCTTCCTTTATTCTTTATGATTTCACTGAAGAGAGCGAAGTAGTGCCATTTCTACTCCTGGAAGAAGCAAAGGGTGCTGGGATGCTTATGGCAACAACCAAACTTTTCTGTATTCAGGGATGCTGTAAAAGCTTTT
Source organism: Numida meleagris (assembly GCF_002078875.1). Taxonomy (NCBI): domain Eukaryota; kingdom Metazoa; phylum Chordata; class Aves; order Galliformes; family Numididae; genus Numida; species Numida meleagris. Next base: position 30,635,948 of record NC_034413.1, on the reverse strand, counting down.
TCTTCAATGTGAGCAAGAGGTAAATGTTCACCGGACAGTCCACCTACAGTCCCTATGAGCTGTAACTCAACTCTTCATCACAAAACAACAGTATTTCATCTCGCATAGCACGTGTGAAGAAGGTGGTTTCTTAGTTGATCTAAAATTGTTTTAGCTTTCTCAGTCTTCCAAGTCTTGTGGTTCTTGCTCTTTTGCTAAGGAACAATGGTGCAACCAGAAAAGAAGTGCTCTGTGTATTCCCTAGTCAACGCAGTAGAGCACTGATGCCTCTTGGGAATGCGTATTCATAAATTATAACTCAGCTGCAGTATGGCTTGAGTTCTGTTTAGACTACTAGACATGCTGCACTTCTGTTTTGAAATATTGTTTTGGATTTTGCATGGAACTTCTACAGTCATTGGGTCTAAAACCTCATTGTTCCAGACCCGTACAACACTTAGAACTGCAACTTCATCAGTCACCTAAATAGTAATAACAACAGCATAATCATCCCTTTTCTAATATTGGATACATGAGTGCTGCCCACAAGATGAGCCTCCATACTGACTTGGTTGATTGCTTTTTTTTTTTTTTTTTCCCTCTTCCCCACTTTAGCCTCAAAAGAGAGCAAGACCATCTGGATTTCAGGCCAAACTGAATACTGTGTTCAAAGCTGGTGCAGGAGAGTGAGTATATTGACTGTTCTTCTCCTTCATTGAAGGTGAACAGAAAATGCTGACTTAGACTTAACAGCTACAATTCATCCAACTGCTACAATTTCTTCTTGTGTATCAATTTCTGAGGTAAAAATGAGTTGTTAAAAAGGTCAGTGAAAGCATCAGTCTTTCACTACAGAAAAAAAATACAATAAGAAGTCTAGTGAAGACTACCAGTTTTCATTTCTGATGTTGCTTTAAAAATATGATTTTCTTTACCCTATAGACATGTAGTGACAAATTTTCCAGAACACCCAACATCCCGCTCTTTTATGCAGCTTATGACACCATACTTGAAGAGCAGACAAGCATTTATGCAGTAGACTGGATCAGTATCATAAATGCTGCTGTCACCTCATTTGGTCAGAGAGTCTTTTGGGAGTTACATTTCCTGTCGCATCCCTGCTGTGAGCTCCAGTACAGATCCCTGCTGTAATGGGTCAGGGAACAGAAAACTCTCATTTCAGTCTCTGTTTTCTGATGTTTTCCCTTTGTGCAGATCTTTTTAATTTTGTACTTACACCCTTTCAGCATTCCTCTCAATTTTATTTTCAAAACACACAACCTCAGAACCTCCTGTTTTATTTGCTAGATGACCTTTTATATCATTAAAAGGTGAGTGCTGTCCCAAAAGTGTTGTAATAGGCGGTTGCGAGGATACGAGGTGTAACGAGAAAGGCCCCCCTCCCTGAAGGAATAGGGACAAGTTGACCAAAGAATGTACCCGTGATGCAGGGAAAATGGCAAACTAAGATGATCCGATAAGCTACCTTTTGATATGTCAGTAGATGGAAAATACTGCTTCATGCTTCACTGCTACATGCCTCAGCAAAAATATCCAATCAGCATTAAGGGAGTAAGCTTTAGATGGCAATAGTGGATAACAAGTATTATAAAAGTAGTGCTATACCTTTGAATAAAAAAAGCTTTTCTTGCTGCTATTGTGTGAATGTGTTTTCACAAAAGTAACATCTTTTTAATTATGTCATCCCACAACATTAGAGGCAGATGTTGGTGGTATGGCAGTACAAGTTGAATCTTCCCACCAATATGCCATTATATTTTGTTGCTATGTGACAGCTGGCAGCAGAGGGGCAGTCTGACAAATGGCATCTGACATGGAAGTGCGTATGAAGCAAATCGGAATTTAATTCCTCCATGCAGAAAACAGGGCACAGACATTCATCGACACTTACTGAGTGCGTAGACCAAACAACGGATATGAATAAAGTGAAAGTTGGACTGCATGGGCAACATTTTCCTAGTAACAACATCATCATCATAGCAGCTGTGAAGCAGAGGCTCCACTGGTGCACATTTTTTAGGTGCACAGTATGCAGGCTCTTGTTCATTGCTGGTGAAAATGCATTGCTAATGGTAGTGAATACTTTGAAAAATTGTGTTTTGTAGCTGACAACTTGCTCTACCAAATCTTTGTTGTAGTTTCATGGAATTAAATAGGAGGTATTACTTTCAGAGTGAGCTACATCTTGTAATAAAACAATATTAAAATAATGGTGCCTTTTGGCAAACTTGAGGTACAGTATGCACTAACAAGCACACACAAGCAGTATTAAAAAGCCTCGTGGCTGAGTTTACTTCCACAACCACTGTGAAGAGATTTGATTTGTCTAAAAAAGCAATGACATTCTGCACAAGAAGTGGATCAAAAGAATCCAAGAGAGAAAAATGTAGTTTCCTCTCAAACTTTTTCAAGATATTATGAAGTTGCAGTATTAGTAAACCAGTAAAGCATATTCTGAGGCAATGTGCTGAAGTAGCTTTTCTTTTTGGGTTTAGTTCATCTGGAGAAATAAGAACAACTTCAAATTTCTTTTGTAGATAAGCGTGTTATAAGTGTTACACTAAGTTTCTTGATTAGTTGCTGTTATTAAAAAAAGCTTTATAAGTGATTATCACTCTAATTTTTATCTCTAAACAAAAGCCAATTACAAATAGGAATAGAGATCTTAACATACTTGGAAGGTATATATGGCAGTGAATGTGCATACACAATGTTTTATGATTTCTAAGTCTTTATTAAATAAGCAGCTAAATGTGGCACAGAATTTGATACTGCACTTCTACAACTGGAACATTGCTGTGACTTGACTGAGCTAAGTGATGGCTCCAGGAAGAAAAGTCCCTGCTTGGGAGCTTTAAACTGTAGGTGGCACTCTGAAATATTTTCATTTTTAACAAAGTATAAAAGGTGATCATAGCCCACGTCCACAGTAACAACTATTGGTGCTAGTGTGTTTCTAAATATACATAGAAGTCTCCTTATCATCCATTTGCAATAACATTTACAGGATTCCAATTTAATACTTTTATTACCAATTGAGTATACAAAAATTGAAAAAAGTTGCTTAATCAACTAAAAATACATTTTTTTTCTCCATTTTTTTTTTTTTTTTGGTTTATAGTAGGTTGCTGTTTTTGCAGGTTTTTTTTTTGCCAATGTTCATGCACCCCCCAGAAAAAATAAATAAAAACCACATCCACAGAGAGAGTATACTAAAGTGTTAAAAATACAGTGAAATGTAAATTCTGTTCATTTTTCTATACTTCCATTTGTACCTGGCACACCTAGCAGACTAGACTATTTACTGTTCATTTCACTGTCTATATCATGCCAACAAACCACTGAGTCCAATGCATACCAGCCTCTGAATAACTATGACAACTGAACTGAATTCCACTCTCTCTTCCTATCCCAGATTCCACCACATTCCAATTCTCAGTTGCATGCTTAAGTTTCTCTACATTTTCCTGAGTCTTTTCCATAGGTTATATGTTGGTGCCAAGTTCCCATAGAGATTAGAAAGAAAATCTATACTGATACTGAGGCAACTGCAATGCAAGGATTCCCTGAAAATAAGCTTTGTGGGCTAAGAGAGCCCAGAGTCATCTAATTGTGCAGGCAAACACAGGCTGACATAAAGCCTCTTAGACTCCATCCCATGCCTCACTTCCCAGTCCTCTGTGGCTCTAGAGAGCTGTCTGTTCATACGCACAGGGGAGTGATACTACCACCTTCCATAAACAAAGGAAAATTAGAAACATGAATGTACTGAAGCACAAAAGCTTCAAATTTTACATTTTCCAATTTTAAAGTATAACACTGGAAATACACTGTACTCAAAGAGTTGTACTCAGTGGCTCAATGTCCAGGTGGAAACCAGCGACAAGTGTTGTTCCCTGGGGGTCTGTACCAGGACGAGCACTAATTAATGTTAATGGTGACACAGACAGTGGGATTGAGGGCACCTTCAGCAAGCTTGATGATGACATCTATCTGGGTGGTGCAGACAACACACTGAAGGGAAGGAATATCATCCAGAGGGACCCTGACAGGCTTGAGAGGTGGGCTCTGCAAACCTCATGAAGTTCAACAAGCCCAAGTGCAAAGTGCTTGCACCTGAGTTCAGGTACATTCAGCTATGAAGCTCCCAGAATAGCGACATGGACCTGCTGGTGTGTGTCCACAGGAGTCCACAAGGATGATTAGAGGACTGAAACACCTCCCCTCTGAAGTCAGGCTGAGGGAGCTGTGCTTGTTAAGCCTGGAGAAGACAGTAGTAATAGGACAACAGGTAGTGGCTTTAAAATAAAAGAGGGAGATCTAGACTAGATATTAGGAGTAAGTTCTTTACTCAGAGTGTGGTGAGGCACCGCAACAGGCTGCCCAGGGAAGCCACTGGTGCTTCATCCCTGGATGTATTCAAGGCCAGGTTGGATGGGGCTTTGGGCAGTCTGGTCTAGAATAGGAGGCGTCCCTGTCCATGGCAGGGGGGCTGGAATGGGACAGTCTTCCAGTCCAAACTATCCACTGATTCTGTGATTCTATAAGAAAAGAAATGTGCAGAGATTTAAACATTCCACTTCTTGACTTATTGACACAGGGAGATGCAGTGTTAAAGAATGACATGAAAAAGCCCTTGGACAAGAATGCATTGTCCTCACAGCAAATCAAATATCCACGTAGACAGATGCTGAAGAGAACGTGAAGTGTAAAAGCCCTAGTCAGCATTTGGGTCATTTTCCCTGTCAAATTAAGTATACTTCTGGATTCCCAATCCAAGAGCACTCACTAGAAAGCATAGATGTTTGTTTGTTTATAAAGCATAACTTTGTACTGTAAGCAATCCTAGTTCTTACAGCAAGTTCAGATTCATTCCTGTGTTAAGACTTACAGTGGAAAACATTGCCTCCATTAGGCTTTTGGGTAGTTCACTTTCCAGAATGTTTGACTGTTAATTAAACTGCCGGGCTGCTTCTCTGTGTAGTGCAAGGTTCCTTCAAAAACTGACTCCATTCTTCCCTGTAATCCTCAGAAATGTACATGAAGAGGTTGCAAATAAGATCACAGCCTGAACATCTGAAAAGCAGTGTGTCTACATGGATGTAGAAACACTGCAATTCCTAATGGCACTAGAATGAAATAGATCAAAAGGAAGTCATTTAAATTTAATTTACATAAAGGTGGAATTGAACAGAGGGAAAATACTACAAAGAAGTGCGCAGGACAGAAAATGGACAAATCTTGTGTATATGTATATTTATGAGTATATAAGGCTCTAAGAGAAGAAGGAGCACAGTAGATGCAAGTAAGCAAAGAAGCTACATTTCCTGCAAGACAATTAAATGGAAAAACAATGTTGAAAAAAAAAACAACTGGAGACTCTCTCCAAGACACTGTGCTTTCTGTAATCTCAAAGCTGAGTTAGAAAAATACACAACTATCTGTGGTAGCACTGATGTTTTAGCAGTCCATCTTAGTGTTAAGATTACCATGAAAAGAAAGTTCATCTTCAGAGCACAAATACCTCAAGGTCCAGCTTTATTGCTCAGTGTCTTCCTAACAAAAAAGTGAGCACTGCACAGCATCATGAAGTGAAGAAATATGTACTTCAGTCTGAACAGGGGAAAAGATTTATAGAAACTTAAGGTCAGATTCTTACCTCAAGTCAAATAAATTTACAGTGACTCAAAGTTGCTCAGGTGTAACCGGATGAGCACATAGTATAGATACATGATACACAATACATTTGCAGCCTTGCTGAGTGATGATATCAGTCATGAACTTAGGCTTGATAATCAAGTGAAACTCCCCTTTGCTTCAATGACAGTTTTGCGCAGTGAGGCTAAAGAATGACTGCTAGTTTTGGTACAGATCTTTACACTTCCTAGATATTCCAAATATCCTTGACAGTAGATATGGAAGCAAGACAAGAAAAAATTATCATCTGCCAATCCAGCTACCAAATCTTTATCTTTGCTCCTGTAATCACAGAATGGTTTGTGTTGGAAAGGACCTTTAAAATTATCTATTTCCAGCCCCCTCGCAATAGGCAGGGACACCTCCCACTAGAACAGGTTGCTCAAAGCTCCATACAGCCTGCATTGCACATACAAAGATCTGTTCCACAGCAGCAGCTGGAATTGGGGGAGCAATTGTAAATATACTGAATGTAGTAAGGAAAAATCTGGGACTGAAGTAATACACAGAAGAGTGTCTGCGCTAATAACACATTAGAGACAGACACATTTTCACTGAAATTGTACAGATGCATGCTATTGTTCTGTTGCGGATTTCAGGAATTGCAATTCATCTTATTACAAATTTGCTATGGTACTGTTTCCATTAAAAACTCACAACTGGCTACATTTCATAGAGGGCTACAGAGTTCAAACCACCTTCTTTGGCAAGGAAATATCAGAAATAGTACTTCTAGGTCCAAAATATTCCAGGCACTAAGAAGGATCTAAAAGCAATTATCACTTAATGATGAAATAAGTGTAAAAAAGCATAACTATTCTCTTCTGAATACAATCGGAAATAAAGACCATTAATATGGACTGCAAAAATTATTGTCAGTAGTTCCATGCTTTCAAAAAGCAGGAGGATTGCACGTCTCTCCTCCCTGCAGCCACACAGCCCCTTCTATACTCAAAATTTAAAACATGCCTCTGAGTATGGTGTACCAGTCTGCATCCACAGTTTAAACCCATATGTAAGGAGAAAGAAAAACCAACAGCCTGATGGCTGTTGGAAAATCACAGCCTAATGAGTACAACAAGCACCGGAACCTAGCAGGCCTTTCACAAGTACGTGTAGTTTCCCCCTCTCTCCAGGAGATGTAAAAAAAAACTGTCTGAAAACAGACAGGCAAAATGTAGTCTCACTCTTCCTATTGTTCTTGAAACATAGAAATCTGCGTTATATAGAAAGCATGAATAGGCTGTTGCAGCACTTCAGCTCAAAAATAAATTAACTGCTCTGCACTCTTGGTTTTCTGTATCCAAGGTTACCAGTTGTGTTTTTTTATGAATGCTGGTGTTTACTTCTTGCATTTCATTCTTGTTTACTTGTTTTACATACATAAAAGAGAGACTGAAAAAAATATGCATAACAGATAGTTGCCATTTATAAATGGGGACAGAATGTTACGTGCCAGTGACAAATTTGCCAAGTATCTTCCTTCTCAGCACAATCTGTGACAAAAGCTCAGAAAGCTACATGGCACATAACAGCTGATGCTCATGACTATTTAAAGCCCTGGATCACAAAGCCCTGCCAATGCCAGTTTTTCCATACAGAACCTGGAGGAACAAAGGTGCCAAGAAATACTTGGGAAAAGCAAAAAGGTGGGATGATTCTTCTGATTAGAAAAATATTAAATCCACAAATAAAGCGGCGCCACAAGGTTTGGCATGAAGTGAGCTGCAGAGTAGCCTCCTCATTTTGCAAGGTCCCTGGTGCTCTGTCTATCTTTGTGAGAGAGTCTTGCATGAAAGACTTCAGTTTCATAACTGAAACTACTTGGGGCCATCACATAGATGTTGCTTTAAGAATTCAGAGCATGGTATAAAAAAGTTAGAATTCAAACTGCTAGTACGTTCAGCTTCTGAAACTGTTATCATACTTCTGGCTGGAAAAAAACACAATACAGTAACATTAAAAAAACATTAAGAGCTACCGAGATCTTTTGCAGTAATAACTTTAGTGTCTTTGGACAAGTTAGACAAGCATGCACTCTGCTCGTGTTTGGGGACAATGGTACAATTTATGAGGCCTGCAATTCCATGGATTTCAACCAATCCACAGGGTTTTAGGGTTGGGTTTTTTTTTTCCCATTTGTTGTTTTGGGTTTTGTTGTTTTTAAATATCTACTGAAGGTCTAGCCACTTGGCATGAGGAATAAAGACCACACAAATGGGACAGGTTTATAATCCTCAAGATATACCCAGCCATTTAAGACAGCATCACATAGGACAACACAAGCTTTTGAAACAGTAGATGCTGGAGTTCAAAGATGGTTTGCAAAAAACAAAAAAACACAATTCTGCAGTCCACATTAATAATTCATTATCAGTCAAATTTAATCAAGCAGAGAAATTGAATGAATGTAAGCCTACAATAGTTTTCCACGTGCACTGAAAAACAGAAGAGGTAACTAAAGAGTAGCTTCTTGTTAAACACAACTTGATTTACTCTTCTATTTCCTAATATATTTTCAACTTGCTACTTAGAATCTAACCCTCTCCTTTGGTGGATCCCATCTGCTTTCAGATTTGAGAGTGCTCTCAAGTGACTCTGAGGAGCCATAAAGTAAATTCAAATAACCCAACAAAAAATGACACACACATACTATCCAGCTACACGCCACTACGGGCAGGCTCCCAAGTCTTGGGAGCCTGGATGTGTTTCCCACTGAAGTAGTAGGAGAGCGTGTGCTGGCACACACCAGGTCTCCAGATGAGTTGTGTCCTGGGGATAAGGCAGAGTCCTAAGGAGGAGGGAAAGCCAGCAGAGGAACAGCCTGTCCCTGTCCATGACTGAGCTGTCACACCCCATAGTGGCAGTGTCTGAACTCCCTAACTAATCTTGCCAAAGAAAGGGAGTGTTACCAAGCTGAACATTCATATTGGTCACAATCCTCACTCTAAAACTTACCACACAAATGTTGTGGAATTTTTCCTTTACCTACTGCAGAATGATTTTCAGTATCCAATACAATACATAACAAACTATGTATTTTATCAATTATATCAAGCATCAGACAAAAAACTTTGCAGAAAGGCAGTGGAGAGCAGAAATCTGACATAGCTATTCAGAAAGAAAAATGACAAAGATGGATAACATAGGAAACAAGATGAACAAGGAATTCCATTTATCTGTAAGTACTCAGAAGTCTCTGGATATAGTACCTTTCTTACTCCACAGAAAAATTAATCCTTTAGACATGCAGAATACAGTACAGCCACTGTATATACAGAAAACAGATATACAACAATATCACTAAGGCTTCACCTTCATCTAGTCCATTCAAGTTGATCCAGTTAGCTAAGTGTTTTTTCTCCTCAAATTTTTTTTTATTCCTGTCGTGTACAGTAGCTATTGCAGATACTTGTTACCATAGTGATAAACCAGGCTGTGGAAGTATAAGCAAAAAGCTGTAAATCATTACTGTAACTAAAAAAAAAAAACAAATTCAGTTAGCTATTTCTTTGCTGAGTATTTATCAAGTTTTACATTTTCATTTTTTTTGTGTGTTTTAAGGTATGTTATTCACAAGAATATCTGGAAAAAAACAAAAGACTTTCAAATCAACATGTATATCTAACAAAATGTAATTGCATGATCATTTGTGGAATACTTGAGCCTGTCTCAGAAAGTCAATAGAGCGTGTACATAACTCTAAGCACGTCCAGCTGGCTTTGATTAATTTAAATATGCTGGAGAAACACATACAGTCACATACTTCACTGACTGGAAATCAGAAGTAACTTTGATACCAAAGAGTAAGGCATGAATATATTCTCCTTTTAGTATGGTGACAAAGATTTAACATTGTAAGTCTGGTGTACAAATGGTGTACAAAGCTTTTTTTCTTTTCTCTTAATTACTTTGTGGTTCTATGTTGAATATCGAAGTCACCTGCTTACAGACCTGGAACGCATCTTAATTTTTCTTCAACTTTGTATCCAGTCATCGTGTTTTGTGCTAAGCTTCACTGTTTCTTTTCTGCCATTTCTGGTCTCAGATGCTATAGTATATTTATTTAGGGCTAATAAATTACTGATCAATACCTAAAGAGAACACGACTGTAGCTAAGCATAACAGGAGCCCTATAAAATACCTTTGCTTGGTAAGGATCTGGCATGACAAAAATTTCAATTAGTAAAATTTAAATGAAGAACAGAAAAAGATGAAACATCCAACTGCAATCCCTGAGAGCTAATGTCTTTCACAATGATTTTACCATAGAGGTTGGCAACTGTGTGTGCTTTGTGATTCTAAGATATTCATAAAATACCTCATTCATCACCAAGAGATCACAAAACAGAACTAGGATGCTCTACATCATTCTAGAGGGCAGAGTTGTCAGAAACCTTTTACAAAACTCTTTAGCATGGAAAGTAATGTGTTATAAGACATTCAAATATCTTAAAAAAATAAATAACTACAGTTTTGTCTGACTGATCCTCGAGGTTCAGTAAAGCGATACACTGAGCTGCTTGGGATTCAGAATTGTTTCTTACCAACACGGTGGGTTTCCACTCAGCTCATCACTGTCTCCTCACAGATTTCTCCTCCAAGAGCAAGCTCAATAACCCACAGCTGATTCTCTAAGATCCACAAGTTAACTACAATTGTATATTTCTATGCTAGAGTTTACCAGAAGCTGACAAAGAAAAGCCCTAATACAGTACACATCATAGTAGAATCTATATTTTATGCTGTTGGCATATTTAGACTTCAGCAAGACGTGTACCTTTTCTTATGTCTGCTCACATCCTGAATTAATGTCATGTAGAATGCGGTTCCTATTTCTCATCAACTGGATTCACTTAGTACTGCACTGCTGTATTTGAAACTACATATGGTTAAGAAAAATTAAATGAACAGACAGGATAGGTTACTTGTATTTTTTTTTTTCCAGTATCCGTGACTTTCTTCCAATATTACACACACAAGTCTCCGATTAACCTTAGCTCAACTTTACATGAAGTATACTCTAAAAAACCAGTATTGACAGAGTTGGATTTTTTACTCATTGAAAACCAATTTCAGGTGAGAAAAACAAGAGAACAAAGAATTCCAAACAGTAAAATCTTTCCCTACCTAAGGTAATGTTATTTCATCACAAGGTTCTTATATAACTAGAGACACTTATTTTGCTTTAAGATGATTCCCTCAGAAACGTGACTTTAGCGAGACAGGGTCACACATGAATTAAGTGACTGCTTGTGTAACAGGATGATCTTTGAGTAACTTTAATAATTTAACTCACTTAAATTTCATAAGTATGCAGCCCAGAATTCACTTCAAAATGTTAAGCATAAAAACTTTTTCTCGCTCCTGGCATGGCTCAAAAACAATGTTCTTGCACAATGGAATAGGGTGCTTTACTACATCAGTCTGGGAACACATTTACAACCAAAAAAAAAAAAGAATCAGTCTTCCAATATAGAGAATATATCACTGTCATAATTTCTCCTAGAGATGTTAAGTGTAGATTTTGAAATGCAACAACTACAAAATTACTGAAGACTCACTGTGCCAAGGTTTAGTCCTCTTCACATGCAAACAGCTATACTTTACTTGCTTAAGCTATGAAATTACAGGTGTAAATACTGATATTTCATAAAAGTAATTCTAACTTCATGCAGCACATTAGGAAAAATTGCACTGAATTATAAAAAAGAGAGACAATGTGAAGAAGAAACAGCAACAGTTATTTTCACTACAGAGAGAATTCATTTTAAAACATTGAGGTAACTATATTAAAACTGTTACTGGAATAAAGAATGCAATTTCATCTCTGCTTGTATACCACTTGGCATACATCTATTGAACTCCCAAAAAACTATATCAGTAAATAGCTGACATTATGGAACTAAGTAATCCAGTGCCAGGAAACAAAGTCAACAGTGAAAATTAAACAAACAATATATTTATATCTATAGAAATAATATTTTATTTTTGTCCAAACAAAAACCACAAAAAGAAAAGTATGCAATAAAGCAAAAGGTTCAGTTATACTGAGAAAAATAAAAACCGATCACCCTCTATGAAATCACATAGCCATCTTTAAGATAGAGTCTGGAATTAAAGGACTAAGCTAGTCAGGAGGTAGCACTGCTAGCAGTTGCAATTTTGAGGCAGTCAGCAGAGACATGGCTAACAGAGCTTTTATGTTCCTCGCTGCCCACAAGTGTTCAGACTCATACTTCCTCTTCCTTAGGGCATAAACCCTGTCCTGTCCCACACAGCATGTAGTCACATTCTTAACACTCAGTAGTGCTTTGGTAGACACAGATACTGAACTGATTCCCTAATTCATACAAGCTAACTCACAGTTCATTATTAATTCAATTATTTTCAATACTATATTTCTGTGAGTTTTTCAGATATTGCAGAAATAAAAAATATTTCATATCATTTTTTGTATTTCTAAAGCTCCCAAGTTTTCCCTTCTTTGTATGCCAGATGATGCTGACATATGACAGCTGCTCTGAAATTAATGTCTCCTATTTTATTTTGTTGGCCTACAACATCAGAGGCAGATGTTGGTGGGATGGCTTTAGAGGTTGAACCTTCCCACCAATATTCCATTACATTTTCTTGCCATGTGACTCATGGCAGCAGGGAGGTAGTCCAACAAACTGGTGTGTGGCATAGAAGTGTGTAGGAAGCAAAAGTGTGTCATTTAATTCCTCCATGCAGAAAGATTTGTACTCACTGACACTCATCAACACTAACCCTAATAGTAGATGATCTTACAATCATTAAGGTTGGAAAAGACCTCTATGATTCTATATACAATACTACTGTTGCCTCAGTCTTCTGGAAAAAGGGTTCCATACTTGGTCAATGGGTTCAAAGAGAAGAACTACCAGCAATGTATGAGGATCAAAGAAACTTAGAAGAGATTGATCCCTACCTGTCAATGGGATCCAAAAGGTTGTATCTGAGGGTGCTGAGAAAACCGACTACGTCCTTGCAAGGGCTATTCTGTCATCTCTGGAAAAGCACACCATCAGAGAAGTGTACAACAACTGGAGAATACACCTGCAAAAAGTGTCAAAACGTCTATGTGAGGAACTAAAACCTCAATTTAAGTCTATGGGAAACCATGGATTAAGTTCACTTGGAATACATTTCCAGGTTCATAGAGAATATGATAATTAGGAACAGTCAGCATAGATGTATCGAGGATAAGCGATGCCTAATCAACCCGATTGCTTTCTATGATAAAAAGATCACATTTGTAGATGAGGGGAGAGCAATAGTTACCATTTACTTTGACACGGCTTTCAACACTCTCTCCCACATTATTCTTGTAAGGACACGACAGTCTGCAAAGATGGATTAAAACAATGGCTGGATGTCCCGACTCGAGAGGGTGACAGCAAACAGGCCGTATTCTGCCTGAGTGACTACGGTAAATGGAGCACTGCAGGGATCTACCTTGAAACCTACCTATTTAACATCTTTATCAATTACCTGAAGCACTCTTTTTAAACCTGCATATAACACCAAAAAGTGGGCAAAATTCAATACACTTGATTACAGTGCTGCCATCAAGAAGAATCCATATAGGCTGGAGGAACGGGCTGACAGGAACCTTATGAAGATCAAGAAGAACAAATGCAAAGGCCTGCAGCTGAGAAGGAAGAACCTCCTCAAGGTTGCCTGGCTGGGGAGCAGCTCTGATGACAATACCTGGAGTGCTGGCAGACAGCAAGCTGTGCAAGAGCCTACACCAAACCAAAGGCAGCCAGCAGCATCTGGGGCTGTACAAAACATGGCAGACCCAGCAGCCTGAGGGAAGTGATTATCCCCCTCTACTCAGACCTCATGAGACCATGTGTAGACACTTCCCAGTTTAGGGGGCCCTCAACACAGACATCAATTTACTGGAGGGAGCAACCACCAAGGCTGTTAAGAGCTGGAGCATGTGACCTTGAGGAGAGGCTCAGGAAACTGTGCATGTTCTGCCTGGGGAAGAAGGTTCAAGGGGCACCTGACAGCAGTCCCCTAAAATCTATAACAAGGTTAGTAAGGCAATCGAGTCGAGCTCTCCAGAAAGGCATAAAATGGGAGAGTAAAACACAACAGGATTAAGCTGGAGCCACAGAGATTCAGTACAGCTAAAGGAGAACATTTTTCCACCATGAGGACAGCCCAGCAGTTGCTGCAAGTTGCTAGGAAATGCTGTGATATCTTCATCCTTTAAGGTTCCAAGAGGGGTATGGAGCACACGCCTTAGAAGGAGCAGCTGAGGGAGCTGGGATCGTTCAGTCTGGAGAAGAGGAGGCTCAGGTGGGACCTTATCGCTCTCTATAACTACCCGAAGGGAGGTTGTGGAGAGCTGGGGGTCGGCCTCTTCTCTCATTTAACTAGTGACAGGATTAGAGGGAATGGCCTAAAGTCGTGTCAGGGGAGAGTCAGGCTGGACGTTAGGAAATACTACTTTTCCAGAAGAGTGGCCAGACGCTGGAACGGGCTGCCCAGAGAGGTGGTTGAGTCACTGACCCTGGAGGTGTTCAAGGAACATTTAGACATTGTGTTGAGGGACATGGTTTAGTGAGAACTATTGGTGACAGGTGGATGGTTGGACTGGATGATCTTGTAGGTCTTTTCCAACCTTGGCGATTCTACAATTTTAAGACGTGACTGGGTAACGTCTGGGCCACCTTGTCCAAACCCAGAGTGAGCTGCTTTACACTGGAGGCGAGACTACAACCCTTGTGAGGTCCCTTACACCTGAACTATGCTGGGATACTATCCTGCCTGCAACCCCTTGCAAACTGAAAAGGGTGAGAATGTTTCATGAAATTACTCAACGGTTATGAGAATAAGAGCACGTTCAGCTGCTTTCATGGGCTTGAGACAGAAAGTTTCAGGCTGGATTTTCAGCAAGCAGAACTGGCCTGGCTATAGTTCTGATACTGATTCTATGTCTGAAAGGTACGCAATAAACTTCCACCTCCCTACACTCCTGGCAAATGTTTCAGATTTGGTGAACAATTATACCAGGCACTCGACTTGTGCCTATGCCCACATCTGTATACCAGCTGGGAAACTGTTCCCTGTCAGACCTCCAGCAGTTTGCTGCAGAAAGAAACCTTCAAACTAAAATCATGCAGTAACAACAATGAACAGTGTTGTCTGCAACAGTACATACAGTAACAATGAGCTTCCCTGAACATGAGTCAAAGAACACAAAATATACTCTTCTTCATACTGCTATGATACTCTATTCTAGAATAGTAAGAAAAAAAACCCTAAACACTGTCATTAGATGAGAGCTATATGGAACTAGAAACTGACATCTTTTTAAACTTCAGTGAATACTATACCTTATTTCCATTGTACAAGTGTCTGTTGTCTATCCAGTCTCATCTTGTGCCTTAAGATTATATCCACTGCAGAGTCTCCTGTGTCTCATACAGTGCATGTTCAGCACACAAAAAGCAAACTCCTTCTCCTTCCTAGCCCATAGTAATATTCTCTTTTACTTAATCCTGTCCAAAGTCTTCTCTCCCTCTCCACTGCTTACATCCTGTTATCACTCCCCTTCCTGAAAAATTTTATAGCACGTACATGAAGAAAACTATTCCTGCTAAACTCTATTTCCTTTCAATGGTACAGGATGCCAAGAGACACAACATCACACAGCTTTCACACGAGTATGACGTTCCGAATCTTTCTCTCTCTGTGCAGACATTTCCTGTGTAGCAAACAATTTCCAAAGTTTGATCTAAGTCTCTTTGAGTTTGTCAAAGTTACAAAAGAAGGAGGGGAAAAAAAAAAACAAATACCCTCTCTGGTAGGAGAAAAAAGCCTTTAAATTGGGATTTTTTGGGGTGCTGGAAATAATAGAATTGTGCCCTTGTATCTGACAGGTAAAGAGTGCTGCTAACATCTCTTTGTTACTGCTTGTATGAAAGGAGACAGTAAATAGCCACATCTAACAGGTGTCATTGCAAAGTAAAGTGCTGGCAATCAACAGGATATTAAAATAACTTAAGAGAGTCATCTAAAGTCCTTCAATATTTCCCAGTAAATTATTAAAATGTGATATAATTTTAATTTTCTTTTCTAATATTTAAATCTATTTTTTAACTTTATGACTGGGCGAAAATATTACAAAATGGAAAATACACTATTTTCATTAAAAATTCAGTGTTGACTTGGACAAATTTATTTAATAGTTTAAATAAAAATCTGGAAATTGCTGAGAAGCAACCACAGACTTATGGGCTGCAATAATGACTCCATAAATTCATTATGGATGAAGTCAAATTGTCTCTAAAAATAATGCTCATTTATGTTCAAAACGAGTGCAAGAATTAAAATTAAGCGATTTTAAAGGGGAGAAATTGAAGACAACACAAACACTTTATGCCAACTACAGACAAACTATAACTCCAAATTTCAATCCCATTTGAAACAGCCAGCCAAAAATAAAACCAGTGGTCTGAACACTGCATCTTTAGGGGCAAGGCATTCAAATATTCTAAATATTTGACTATAATTTGAGTCTTCTAAGTCCAATACTATCATTTACAGTTTTATCATTATCTGAAGGGCCCCCAACAGGGTTAGGAGAGCATTTTCTTGCTGAAGGGTGACTAAGGCTTCAGGGATTCTGGCTCTCAGAAGCAATGACAGCAGTGGGGTCCCTTGCAGTGCCAGCTTTGTGTTCACACAGACAGGCTTTGGTCCTTGTTTCAGTTTTCTTCTGCCCTTACAAAGATGATTCAAAAACTTCTGATTACTAGGTCATATGTTTGTGATTTGTGAGTAGTATTTTTTTTAATTTATCACATATACTGTACAGAAAGACACAATTATTCTGCGTAATGTTTCAGATTTTGGAATTAGAATTTTGAAGCTATTTTACTCATACAAAGTGCACCTTTTTCTGACTTGAAATAGTCTTCAATCAATGTTAGTAAGATAAACAGCAACAAAGCATCAGGGATCAATCTGCCTTATAGGTCATCAATCAGCAAAAAGTTTAAGAAAATACTTAACAGCTTTTAAGAATATACTTAACCTTTACTTTAGTGCAACAACAAAAACCTATTTCTTACTGTATCAGGGTTTGTGAATTTAAACCAAACCCTGGAATTCTGAACCAAAGAATGTGATGTCAACTTTCAACTAATACCCTTTCAGCAGATTCTCCAGATATTGAGCCTAATGTTAAAAGTGTTCAGCATCAGCATCTCTGATCTTATTTTTCTAATAAAAATAGAAAAAGTAGAAATAGAAAAAAATAGAACAATAGAAAAGTAGAAAAACTAACAGCACACAAATTAGGTGTGTAGGTGATCAAACAGGCTTGGAAGCTAATGATAAACAGACATACTTTTTTGAAAAAGTAAAGCCAGCCCAGACAGTACTGAGAGTAATTCTCTTTCACTTGGAAGTTCTTCGTTGGAATACTGCATCAAGAAACTATGAATGACATAAGACAAGGAGGTAGGTAGCTACAGGGTTTCTAGAAAACCACAGAACAACGGAGACTGGAGGAACTGGAATGGAACTGTTTTGTTCCAAGATAGACATGAAACACATCAAGACTGTAGTTAAACAGGACATGATGAGAAGTTCACTACTGTGCCTCACTTCTGTGCATTGTCATGTTATATTTCAGGAAAAAAATGAATGTGAATATTTGAACACAGTACAGAAAATAACTACTTTAAAATATCTAAGTTACATGCACTTTTATAATTTAGATATGATCTCAAATTAGTATAATTCTTCCTGCACCTGACTGACAGATTTTTATCAAGTATATGAATCATCTTTATTACTTTCAAAAAAAACTATGTGCTATCTGGAAGAACAAGGAAATGATCTTCTTGTTGCAGTATAGAATTCCAATTATCTTATCATTAGAAGAAATTAATCTCTTCCTCTCCCTTTTTGCTACTTGAAGTTCTTATTTTGACATGTTATATATCTGTGTTATTGAACCAGATGCAATAAAGGAGGATTACATGAGGGAAAACTGAAACCTCTCCAAGGTTGAATGCAACTTATCTGACGGGCAGAAAACAGGCAGAGACAAGTGAATCACGCAATTATTAAAGCCATCACCAACAGTCACAGACTGCACTGTCCAATAAAAAAAGACTGTAAAGATATTGATTACTTCTGGGACTGGGGTCTCTCACTGGTGCCATTCACTGTAAAAATATTTTGCCTAGGACTAAATAACCTAGGGACTGTTTAAGAGGGTAGGAAATTCCCTACTCGCTCAGAAGTGTAGTACATCCAGATTTCAGGTTTCATCAAAATATTAGCAGCTAATGAACACATTTGTCTTTCTACATTGATTCAGATATGCCTACTTCCTTCTTACAAGCGAGTTATTTCATCACTCATCTTCTAAAGGAATTACTCCAATTCAGAGTCTCTTATAGACAAAAAAAAACCATATATGAAACTTTCAGGAAAGAGTTCCAACTCTAAGACAATTTAGGAAAGCTAATGGAGAACTTGTACTTTCAAGGGAGCAAGGTAGTATCATCAAAAGCAAGGAAGGACTGCCCTAACCACCAGCTACAGAAGATGATGATTATTCAAATCCACACAAGCACCTAGTGAAATGATAATTTCTTAAAGTGATTCTGAATCTGGTCTTGAAGATACGAGTTTGCTGAAGCAGTGAGAAAATTAAGATCTTGCCACATAAATTCAGACTTCAGTGCCAACAGCATTTAATACTGGGAACAGACTAACAGGTCAACTTAACATAGTGTAAATACCAGCAAGATGTCAATTCTTAATAATATTAGGGTTCATCAATTTAGAAGTTGCCAACACAGAGTAATCTTAAGACTCTTAGAATATGTGCAGAATTGCAGAACTCAGGCAGATAACCAGATGATTTTATTTTTCAAATACTATGCTGTTGCTGTTTTTTTTTTTAAACTTAGCAAAGGTCTTAATAAACCAGTAAAAGGGATAATTATTCTTAACTGCTCTGAAAGCGTTTTACTTTCTTGTACGTTCTTTTTGTCCAGGCTTAAATCACATTGTTACACGTGATTTACCACTGACAATCTTCTCCATGATCTACACCTAGAATGATTAAAAGTCAGCTCTGAAGTCATCTTCAAGCCCCCCAAAAGGCCAACTAACCCCATTTAAATCCTTCCAGAGAGGATTTGAAGGTCAACTTAAGCCTAGAAACTTGCTGAGCTTATTGACTGAAAACCAAATCCACTCTCTCCATCTTTTCTCTTCTCATCCCACACCCTCAGATTCTCTTTGTAATACATATTTTTCTACCTCCAATATCCCTCCAATCAAGCATAGCTAATGCTGATGGCATTTTCTTAACTCTTGACATAAGTTTAACAAGGTTTATTGGGGTAATAAGGCCAGTTCAATGTAAACAGTACCAAAAGGCAAAAGATAATACTAGGTTTTAACGTAGTTACTCAAATAATAACATGGCAAAGATCTCTATTTCATGCCTTCCAGATGGCATTTTCATGGTCAGAAAAACAGCTACAGTCTGCGCAGTGGCAGATGCCTCTCTTACACAAAAACATACATGGCGGGAAACAAACTCTCCTGATCCAGAAAACTTCCCAGTGTAAGCACATTTCAGTTCCATGTGCTATCAGTATTTGCTATTAGATCTTTTGAGCTCATAGACTGATCTGAAGTCTGTGCTTACTGTAAGTGGTACTGACTGATGCAGTCTTTCACATTGCCTGGAGGACCATTTTTCCTGAAGCCTTCTCAAATTTATTCTTGAGGACAATGTATTACACATTTCAATCTCATTTAAGCATTTACCTTGTTACTCATTTACCTAAATAACCCCATTTAACAAGTCACATTTAACTAATCATGGTTTAAAAAAAACAAAAAAAAACAAGGAAAGCACTGTCAGTTACCAAGTATACTTACAGGCAATTGGAAGTTGCTGGACTTAGGCCATACTAGTACCATTACAACAGCATTCTCATTAGCACAATTCACTGTAGCAGTGGATGCTATGCAAGCAGACTGACACTTCCTTTAAAACCCAGTCCCAGCTCCACAAAGCTCAGAAGGCACAAGGCAGAAAAGAGAAACACACAATCAGAAGTTCAGCAGGGGCCCAGAGCTTCAGTAGCCTTATTGTGGTCAGTTTTACGGCCATAGCTGTCACCACAGAGGGAAGCAGCAGAAAATTCTCCTGACAGTGATCAGCAGCAGGGCCAGAGGGACAAAGGTATACCTTCCAAACAGAACATGGAGACAGGGGCTGGCATGAGATTTACCTCATTTTGGAATCAATATTTTGAACCTGAAAGATCAGTCTCATTAAAATGATATCAGAAGTGTAACTCTAACAATGCCAGCACCAAGAGAACTTCTGTCACTTCATTTGAGTGAATCAAACTGAGCTAAGCAGCAGTGTCCTCCCTGAGTACTGCACATTCCCAAACTTGCTACAGACTTAAAGAGAGCCTAAGAAGCCTTACAGTAGGGGGAATTTAGTTGTGACAACTCTGCATCTGTATACACTACATAGTTATCCCTCCTATGTCCTGAAACCGTGCTTTGGTTCAAGGACAAAGGATGACTAACAGATGACACTTCTGTTCTCTTCCCATGAGGGAACCCCAAAGCAACAGGTTCCACACACTCCAGCAGCAGCCATGTTCTGCACTCAAACACCATGAGAGGTACTTATTGCATCCCAAAGCACAGAAAGGTCTTTGCTTGTTTTAAATGAGTGGGGAAGGCAGGCTTGCAGGGGTATTATGCAAGAAAAATAAGCTTCATGTATTTTTTTATTCCTGACCTCCACTGCAGCTTTAGTACGCACTGGAAAATATAGCTCAAGACTTTATTTAGCCTTACTCGTACTGCACTCAATCTTTCTTTCCACTAAGAAAGCAAGTAGTAGAATCAGGCACACTGATGTTCATGCCCCAGAAAGGAAACCTGCCTCCCTCCCCTACATGGATTTCAAAACAAGATTGATTTTGTAAGAATATCATGGAATGTAATGAGAGATACCCCTGGGAAAACAGATGAGCCTTTGCTTGTGGAAATCAAATTTCACGTATCTTCAGAACGCTCTAATTCCTAAAACAGTTTATTTTGAAAAGAACATGCAGAGCTGCCCCAGGCTGAAACTCCCCTAAACCCACACTGCCATCCCGCACCTCACTGCGTTCACCTGCAGTGGCATGAGGAAACAGATAGGACCAGCTCTGAGAATCCAAGGCAAATTGACTTTGTCTTTCATTCTCTTCTACAGATGAGCAGATTTTGCAAGTACTCTAAGCATTCAGATGCAGTACACCTTCTGCTGATCATTTCCAACAAGGTAAGAAGTGGGCCATGGATATCTAGAGAAATTTTTCATTCACCCAATCACTCTATCACTGTTACGCTGCTGCTTTCCACTTCTCGTATTTCTCAACCTTCCCTCAGCCTGCAACATTCTGCCAAAACGTGGCCCCAGACAAGATACTGATTAGGGTATTACTCCCTTTCCATCCTTCTGGTTTTGTGCATACATACACCATCTGAACAGGTTCAGGTTTGTGGACTATTAGCTGACATGATCCCATTAAATAAACTTTCAGTACAAATATCACTCTGTTCTTCTGTGGAGAGATAAGTAAAAGAAACCAAAAAATTAATAATACTTTATCTGTCTTAGGCTGTAAAAAAAAAATTGCACACCTTCATTATTTTCTGCTATTTTCAAGTTATTTTTTTTTCCTTTGTCTGCTACACTATGTTTGTATTTTTTTGTAACTGGAAAAAATATAAAGCTTCACATTGGAAGGGATGACTGTAGTTCACAGAAGGGCTTGGTTTGGAAGGGACCTTAAAGCCTATTTAGATCCAACCTCCTGACATGAGCAGGGTTGCCACCCACCAGATCTGGCTGCCCAGGGTCCCATCCAGCCTGACCTTGAGTGCCTCCAGGTATGGGGGAATCCACAGCTTCTCTGGGCAGCCTGTGCCACGGCCTCATCACCCTCTGAGTAAGGAATTTCCTCTTAATAGCTCATCTAAATATCTGTTTTTGTTTAAAACCATTCCTCCTTGTCCTATCACCATCAGATCATGTAAAAAGTCAGCCTCCCTTCTCTTTATAAGCACTGGAAGGCTGCAGCAAGGTTTCCCCAGAGCCTTCTCTTCTCCATGCTAAAGAAGCCCAGCTCCCTCAACTTTTCCTCATAGGAAAGGCACTCATCTACCAAGGCAAGGCATAAGTTACATTAGTGTATCATCTATTCTGTTTTTTATCTTCTCCAGTACTTAGATACTTTTGAAGAACGTTGCCTTACTTCTGACACCCTCCCTTACCTTGACACTTTGCTATGCTGACCTTCTTTACATTTTCCCCAACTCACTGCTGATGGATCTCTTCTCTGAGTCACCCACTCAATGACTACACAAGTCAACGTACACAATGCACCTGCTCACTCTGCTTGCACTGTGTCATGGAGGTTTACCTGTCTCAATGCACTGCAGTCCTTCCTGTGATACTCCTAGCAGAACACCACACACTGCACATCTGCTGTCTCACCTTTATGAAGAACAGTGGTATCATTACTTTTCATTACTGCATGTTCATCTGGTAAAACAACCTTGCAGAATTGCAGGGTGCTCTGTGGCAACTGTATTGCAGTTTGCAGCAATACACTACCATCACAGGTGGACAATACTGTTTGTTTGACCCTAAGTCTAACGTGCAATTTTTCGTTTTATACAAACCTTTTCTTCTACAAAACTGTGGCAGAAATTTCTAACACCACAGGTGCTCTACTTCTCAGTTTTCCATTAAAAGAAAAGTTATTTGGTGACAGACTGCATTTCACTGCTGCTATCCTGTAATTAAGAAAGTTAAACATAGATAAGATTCTGTTTCTTGAGTTTTGGTGGTTTATTTCATTTGCTGCTTTATTATTCTGACGTTGTTTTCAATTAGTATATTAAACAGAGTAATAGGTTCATACTGCCACATATTTAAAGCCAAACTACACTGCAATCTGTTTTAAGTCTAGTTCATAACTACATAACTTCTTCTGAACTTGCCATCAATTTTCTAGTCAATACATTATTGAAAAAACAACTCTTTTTGTAGTGTGGTCAGCTTAACATTTGTCTTGTCTCAAGCAACTGTGTTCTCAATAAATAAAGAAATGAAATAAATCTTTGAAATGAGTACAAGAGAAACCTTTAGTACTTTGGGATATTGATTCTTAGCTTTTATTAGAAGCTGTAACATTTTAAGTCAGTTTATATCATACTTGTGAGGGGGTTGTAGCAATGTCCCTATTAATGCCTGTGCATGCCCCTTAGATATGTACTTCTGTTGGTAACGTTTCTAGAGGAATAAGGGAAGTTTGTGTTAATTCTTTGTTTGTGGGTTCTGCAGCATGACACTGTTTCTCAAATAACAAATTCTCCAAATTGAAGAAAAATGGATGTGACAGATGGATCACTCTCTGGATAAGGAATTAGCTGGATGGTTACACCCAGACAATTGTGGTCAACGGCTCAATGTCCAAGTGGAGACCGGAGACAAGTGGCATTCCTCAGGGATCAGTACTGGGACTGTTTTTATTTAAGATGATTGCAGGCAAAATGGACAGTGGGATCAACTGCACCCTCAGCAAGTTTGCAGACAAACCAAGCTGAGTAGTGCAGTTGACATGCTAAAAATGAAGGGATGAAGTTCAACAAGGCCATGTGCAAGGTCCTGCACCTGGGTTGGGGCAATCTCAAGCACAAATACAGGTTGGGCAGAGAATGGCTTGAGAGCAGCCCTGAGGAGAAGGATTTGGGAGTGTCAGTTGATAAAGATTCAAGACGAGACACCAATGTGCGCTTGCAGCCCAAAAGGCCAAGCATATCCTGGGTTCCATCAAGTGAAGTGTGAGCACTTCAAGGAAGGGTCAAGGTCAAGGAAGGGGATTCTGCCCCTCAACTCTGCTCTCATGAGACGCCACCTGGAGTATTGTGTCCAGTTCTGGGACCCCCAACACAAGGATATAGAGCTGTTAGAGCAGGTCCAGAGAAGGGCCACGAATCTGATCAGAGGGCTGGAGCACCTCCCCTACGAGGACAGGCTGAGAGAGCTGGGGCTCTTCAGCCTGGAGAAGAGAAGGCTCCAGGGAGACATGACAGTGGCCTTGCAGTAACTGAAGGGGGCCTACAGGAAAGCTGGGGAGGGACTTCTCAGAAGGCCATTTAGCAACAGGACAAGGGTAAAATGGTTTTAAATGGGAAGAGAGAAAGTTTAGACTAGATATTAGGAAGAAATTCTTTACTGTGAGGGTGGTGAGACACAGAACAGGTTGCCCAGTGAGGTTGTGGATACCCCCTCCCTGGAACCATTCAAGGCCAGGCTAGATTGGGCTGTGAGCAACCTGGTCTAGTGGCAGGTGTCCCTGCCTATAGCAGGGGGGTTAGAACTAGGTGATCTTAAAGGTCCCTTCCAACCCAAACCATTCTGTGATTCTAGGATAAATCTTAAAAGCCCAAGAACTCCTCTTGAAGAAGGAGGCAGCCAAGCCTTGCTCTTGGGGCAGCTGCCAAGCCCCACTAGGCAACACAGTGGGGCCAGCCTCAGCATAACCTCCCCCAGCCACAACAGATGCGCTCATTTTCAATTTTTGCTTGCCATACAGTTTTGCTGGAGAATGCTAGTGAAAAGCATTCTGGTTTTGTGGGGCTGTGTTAATCAGTTTTTTCAACTCGATCATTGAACTGCTCTACAACACAAATAATATTTCATTTTGACTAGAAAAATATTTTACTCATTTTGTCAGCAAAGCTTAAGGACTGAGAATATACTTCCATAGAAAGTAGATAATATGGTCTGGAGCACATTGTTTCACTTTATATGAAGACTAACAAGACTTTCAAACATCTTCCCATAGATCATCCCATTCAAAGTGTACACTTTAAAACTGAGAAATATTTCTTTCAGAGGAATCCCCTATAAAATAAATGCAGAGATGTATTTTTGAAGTGTGCAATTATGCATTTTAGTCTTCCAATCAAACACAGAAATATAATAATTCCTCACACACCTATAAAAAAAATTGAGGTCCTCAAATGTCTCCTGGTCAGTTCTTGCTTTGTTATTAGATGAACACGACAGATCCAGGGTTTGTTCAAAAGTTAGGGAGATGTGGGGTTTTATGGACATGGTGGGAAGACACTGGGAGCAGGCTTCCCTGCACAGGCTCTGAGCTAAGTGTCTCTAACATGGGATTCCTTACTCAAGCTTTGTTTTCCTCACTCTAATAGCAGCATGCAGTCAAATAGTTCTGGAGACCATTAGTCTAAACAGGAAGTTAATCAATAAACTTCACCTCATTTTAGCAATTTCCCTCAGCATTGCAGAACTCTTCCAGACAGCAAACAAGCGAAGGCCAGCAAGTCATCCACTAGGGAAATGGAAGAACTACTGGCTGTAGGGTGTGATCTGTATGTATGTAAAGCAGATTCATTGCTCCACAAAAGGGAACATTCTATCTACGCTAGCAAATATGTGAACTTCTATTTCCTAATACCCTGCAAAAAACACCCTTTACAAAAGAAAGGAAGTCACATTCTTTTTCCCCTTACAGGCATATTTTGCTAAGCGATAGCTTCATGTACTATACTTTGACTTTCCTAAATGTGTAACTTCCCCTACACACCGAATAAGAACTACTAAAGGATAATACTTGTAGTCTGAGGTACAGATGCCATAAACGTAAATTCTGTAACTCATGATCTACATTACTTTTCTTTTTTCAGCTTTTTATAGAGACAAAATATATTCCACTCTTTAAAGTAAATTTGCTTGAGTAAGATCTATAAAGCTGACTTTCCATTAATACAATAAGGTCAATATTCACTAACTCTTTTTTTAAAAGCAATTTCAGAAGATCAGTAGTGAGAATAAAGGCTTTTCTTCCTAGCATGCCCCATGAAGAACCAAAGCAAGACAGAATTTAAGCGTTTCTAACGTGGTTAATACAAATTTCAGCTTCTTCTCAAATACTTCAAACAGTAGTGTAATAGGCAGTGGTTGTGGCTAAGTAAACCAGGTTTGCTGTTTATCACAGTACCTTAATGTCAGCACAGCGCTTAACTGACTTCCTTAATTGTACTCATAAAGCAGTCCTGATGACTGCCCTGTACTGTGAGCTAGAGACCATCCTGTGGAATCATTTTTGAATTTGAACTTTCCAGCGCTACAGAAGATAAGATGAAGAAATAAAATAGAGCCCCTCTATCACTTTAAACAGACATTATCTGCAGTCATTAGATTCATTTTCTAAAGGGCAACTACAAAGACCCTTTCAAAGAAAAATCAGTTTCTTGGACTTCTGCATGACCATAGCTGACATCTGATGCGATTTCATTTTCTGTGTGTCATAAGCTATCATCTTTTTCACTGGGTCCTCCAATAGACATCTTGGGGATGCCCTTTAGGTTTAATTCATGCATTCATACATTGATCATTAGCTCATTTCTATAAAAAGTCTAGTACAAAGCATTGCAAAACATATTTTGTAGTCATTCAGTGCTTCACACAAATTCAGTTGAGTAATCTGAATAGATTGCTTGACTGCAGATACCCAATTTATGTTTTCATTATATAGAAATGAGCTCCTGAATTATTAACGAAAAAGCTTCCATTCACACATCTCACATCTGCCAAACTCTGCATTTTTGCCTGAAATCGCATGGGATACTGATTGACAGAATATTCTAGACTAATGGGCTACTACAGTAATCAGTAACTTTAGTAATTGAGGTGCTATGTCCATCCTATACATAGGAGGAATAAAATCCTCTAGAAACATGCTTTTGTCAAATACTACTTAGATACTTGAATCTCTCTCTGCCTCTAAGTTGCACAGGAACAGTAGGAATCGCTTTCAGTATGATACTCTAGTGTAAAATTAGCACCCTTAATCCCAGAGGGTTTAAGCAAAGTAAGCAATATATTAAGTTTCTAAGCAATATTCCCTTTTGTATAAAAACAAGCAGCTGGTCTCTGCCAGAGACCATTTAGAGATCGGCTGGTAAGAATCAAATCCTTTATTTCTCACCCTGGAAAATGAGTGCTACAGCATAACCTACTTTAGAAAAAGTGCCCAGAGATTACAGTGCAACATCAGCACTTACAGATCAATTCTAAGCAAATTCTGGTTTCTGGATCATGTTTATTTGAATATGGTATTAGCAGGCAGAGGAAGTTTTTCCTAAGCACTACTAACCTAATGAGGTCCTGGCAAACGGAGGAAAAACCACCACCTCTGTGTCCCTTCTGCAGTACTTACATGGCCCAGGTGTGAATCAAAGCATAATAACCCTGAAAACCACCTGACTGCTCATGATCCCCTGGGAGCTGGCAGGGGTAGGAGGATTAGCACAGTATATCTGTGAGTCTAGGTTCAAGTTGAATTGTTTTATCCTTAGAGACATAGTGTTTTTCTTGGTAGCACTCAATCACAATGTTGTTTTGCTTCCCTTCTCTTCTCTGGTGGCATGTAAATTACATGTCAGAATGGAATTCTGCATTAAGCTCTGTGACTGATTCTTAAAAGGCTACTTTATTTATAAAATAGGGTGGTCCCCAAAGCTGACACCTTCCTTTGTCAAGAATTTATGAACTACCTTTAAGCACCATTGAGCCTGATACATAGGTCACTTGCAAATCAGTTTTTCTTGCTGAATTATTACACTATTAACTCCAGAGCTTTCTCAGCTTTACAAAGTGCACTTTCACAATGTGTGTAGAGGATGAATAGACTCAGTAAATTCCATTAGACAAAGGAACAATGAGGATAGCATATTGCTGACTTCAGGATAACGAAAGCAACACTGGATTTCAGCCTGTTTTGACGTGACTAGCATTGTGTTCTCATTTCTCTAGATGAATGGTTTTCCATCTCTCATCTTCTAGAAGCATGTATGAGAAATGGATTCCAGGAGATGAGACAAGGCTTTATTACCTTTTATTACAGTAGTGTCTATTTGTCCTATCATATAAAGTCTCATTGTGCCTGATGTTTGATAAGCATAGAATACTCCCTGCCTCTGACAGGAAGCACTCACAGGCCAGGCAGAAGGAAGTGCCAGAGCCCCATTTAGCACACTGGGAACCATATCACAAATTGTGTCTTTGCTAAACTTTAATCACTTGCCTAAAAGTCCACAGCTTGTGTAGGTCCAAATACACCCCTTTAGCCATATTCTTGTGTAGTAGTTTCTTTCAGACAACACGTGCCTATCTCAGACCCATGTGTCATTACCAGTACCTCACATTCTAGCTGTTTGAGAAGTCAACACTTAAAATTCACATTTAGGACTCCACACAGCAGGATGCACACTGTGAAGTCACTCCTATCAAGTAAAACAGGCATAAATATGGAGCTTTTCATTTTCTCTAGGTACCTATTTCAGTTCTCATTGTACTAAAAGTTGCTTACACATACCTGTTAACATTTTTAATACCATGCTGAAAATAAAAAGTTAACAAAAAAATTAACAGCTTGAGATCCAGTAGAAACCATAATCAGAGAGATTTCAAATTTGTAACTGATAGTCTAACAATCATTTTCAACCAGCCTTTTTCATACTTCAGAATCTGCTCACAAAGTTCATTAAACTACATTCATAGAAGTCTTCTAGTACATATAAGCTGTTCCTACTCTTTAATCAACACAGCTGAGATTCTTTATAGCAACAATCCTCAGTAATTATCTCAGACACATACCCTCAACAACATAAAGAAGAAAAAGTCTACATAAATCAAGCAAGCTTTTCTTTTTTTTCCTCCTCCTACAAGCTTAAAATTAAGAAACTGAGAATACAGTATTTGGAAAAACTGAAGAACCATAGCATCCCACTCACAGTGAAGCAAAATTGCTTCTGACAGGTTCTTGGCAGTAACAGGTAGAGTGCTTGCAGGTAGGCTAAGAGTCATATACAAAAAGAAGGAACAAACTCACCCAAGTGGTGAAGCGGCTCTCCAGCTAATACAACACTCCTTCTCTAGAACCAGCCCAAATCCAGTAGATTTTTTCCCACCCCGCTGCTGGCCCTTATATGAGCCCATGGTGCCTCCACCCTGGGTTTACTCCTTCTGGTCACCAGGGGAGCACAGGTGCAAACAATTTGCCTGTACTCCCTGGGCCAGCCACACCCCTTCATCAGGTGCTCAATCACCAGTTCAAGGCATGACTTAACAGTTCCTCTACACAGGATGAAGAGCTCTGTAGTATGAAGGCACAGGAGACAGGAAAAGTTAAGTCCTAGAGGCAAAATACCTAAAGTATAGTAGGTATTTTCCTTGTAAACTTTGTTTCTCAAGATGTGCCTAACAACTAGCTGGCCATTATAATTATATAAGAATCTAAATTAAGTCAGAAGATAAGGACGTGTTTGCTTATAACAGATCTTAACCTTTATTATAAAGTATTTAGTGTCCAAACGTATAACAGTAAAATGTTAAAAAAAAAAAAAAAACAGTATCTTGCTTACAATGTTAACAATATCAACAACACGTGTTGGAAGAGAAATGCTGAAAGTCAGATTGTGGTGCTGCAATTCTGTCTTTTCCTGTTTTCTTCTTTCCACTATTGTATCTTTGTTCAGCAAGCAGAGCAAAAAGTGTAGAGTGCCGTGTATTAAAACAAGTCATTTTAAGAAAGGGATCGGTGCACCACAATTTCAGACTGGTCTGCTTTGTCTGCTTTCTGTGCCACAACTACCACAGTTCAGCCCTTCACTTGCTTTGTGCCCACCCAAGCCAGCGTTAGAGCTGCAGCGATCTGGAGGCCAGTGGCCAGTAGGAGGGAGGTTCCCCTGTCCCCTGCTCCTACACACACACTCTTTTTACATCCTAGCATTTTAGTGATGATTGCTGATGCCTGCACTGGGCAAATTCAGCTTGGTAAGCTCACAGAAATCTATTCACTTTTCCTCTTACTGAGTTCAAGTGGCTAAGTGAAGGAGTCAAGTAAGGGCTGGAGCCAACATAAGGGGTAAAGTAAGGAATGTGCAGCCAGCTCCCTCAGAAGATATGGTTGGGGTGTGTACACATGCATGGGAGGAGGCAGCAGGGGAAGTGTTTGAAGAAGGAATTGGGATTTCTCCTTTTAACATCTCACTTCTATCAGTCTGGCTCAGCTGTATTTTAAGTTTATCCTACTGCCAAGGAACTAAGAGTAAGCACACACACACACCTTGGAGCAGGACAGTTGAAATACTGGAGCCACCTTCAGGATGAGGAACTACATTCCCCCATTCACATCCATCCTAACAATCAATTAATTGAACGGAGTTACACTCAAATTTCTGAACTTATTTCTTGCTTGTAATTTCACTTATACTTCCCTTTTTTTTGTCTGATGAATGGAAAAGGATAACATTTTATGAATGAGACCTGGAGAATGCAAGTAATAGCAAAAATTTGTAAATACTATTTACAAAACTTACTGCAAAACAGAATGATAAATCAACACAAACACATGTTAAATGCCTAAAAAGTAAAATTTCACTGTTCTGAATTTTAAAAAATTCTATGGCATTTATTTAACAATTGTAATGACAGGCAAACTTCTAAAATCTCTGGGCCTTCTGCTTCAGCATAGACCTGAACACTCCGCTTCACACAGCTGTGGATCCAAATGCTGTGAGTACATGACAACATATCCGTACTGAATTAAGGCCCCACTAGTGGGAGCTGAAACCTCTTTTCAGTCAATGGCAGTCAAAGCATAAAATCTTTCTCAAAATTTGTGAGAGGAAACACCTATTGCCCTCATCCAGGGCCCTTCAGAGAAAGAGAACCTTCAGGAAACCTCAAAGCATGGCCTGGAGAGGAAGCTGTGCTGTGGACAAAGCAGCTCTAGCATGGAGAGCTGAGCAGCTCTGCAGCCATCTGGCAAAGAACAGATCCTGGCATAACCCACAGCTTGTCTGGAATGGGATCATTATACTATTACAATTCACTAGGCAAAAGCTTTCATTCTGAAATAAAATAGCCTCTTGCTTATTTCCGGAGTGATTTACAGTAAACAGGGAACAAAAGGCTTTTATATTGTTCTCCTGGAAGTTACAAAGAGATGATTTTATCAGTACACTAATGCAGGCTAATTTTCCTGCAAACAAAAGCACACAGACAAATTTCATCTTTTCAGTTCACAGGGACCAAAGAGCTGTAGTTTGTTAAGATACAAATAGAACTTAGTTATTTTAGGTCTCCTCTGTTGAGGGCTACTTATGTCCCTTCTGCCTGCTCAGATATACAAAAATCATAATTACTTCCACAATTATCCAATATTCTCATAAACTGGAAAAAAAAAAAAAAAAAAAAAAGTGCCTCTGATCTCCATACTTACAGATTAACAGCCTTCAAAAGCTTTCGGCATGCCCACACTGCCACCCTCTAGGGCCTTTCAAAGTACAGAATGTGCTTTCCTCCGCTGCATAATGATGGGCAGCAGCCACTGCAAGCATGAAAATGCACCAGCACTGAGAAGACATGCATCCTAGTTCTCACAAAGTGAGAACTCTAGAACAACTCTTGTAAAGTGATTTACTTTCCTAACCTAGTTATTAAAATACTCCTTTGTTTTACTGAATTTGTGGAGAGGTGAGAAGGTGGGAGAGGAATGGGATCGGATCCCCTCCTTTATTCAGTGAACTTAACATAGTCGTATGTTATGCCATAAATCTAGTTTCAGGTACCATGAAATATCAATTATTCTCAGATATTCTACTGGGAAAATAATTAGCTCAAATATTCAATTTCTAACTATCTCATTTTCTATGGGAATAATTCAGTCTGCCTATAATGGTTCACTCAGAATTACCTGCGCAAAATACCAACCTCATGATTTCCAGGCACCTTGCTGTATGACAACTGCAGTAGAATCTTACACCATCTCCTTCTGCGCCATGCTCCCGGAAGGCTGCTCCTGCAGGAGCAGGCAGCTCTTTTCCCAAGCAGTGCCATCAGCTGGGTGCAGGGAGCTACAGTTCAGCGCAGCTCCTTGGCACAGAGCATGTACGCACAAGCCAAGCTCAGACAGCAAGCAGCACGTTTGGGTAGAATATGTTTCACTCCGCATTTTGCACAGTGCTTAGCACCAAAGAGAACCAATCTCAGCTGGGGATTCTAGACGTTACTGTAACATCGATAAAGAATAATAATGATGTTTATAGAAGCAATGAGGCTTTTAAATGAAATGCTCTACATCAATGCAATCTATTAAGAGAAATTAGATGTTTTCTGTGGGAAAACTTCTAAACCTCCACTTCAAAACTCTAAAAAATGATGCAGCTACTGCAGTTGGGACGTGCCTTCCTTATCACAAAAGCATCCCCTTATTTACAAATGTTGATAACCAAATGATAATTTATTCTCATAAATAAAATCCTTAATCCATTTGTCATTTAAATAGAAAATAGAATTAATTTTGGAATACTGATGATAATCCCTAAAGCGTGCAAAGAAATAATTAATTCTTAAGAAAACAAAATTAACAGAAGGCAGCAAAATGCTTACTAAAGTATACAGTTAAATATTTTACACAACATCATCACAGCTGTACATGGCATACAACTTCAAAACAATTGAATCAAAGCATCAAAAGAGGTTATAACATCACATGAGTGTGAATTTTTGTAATGCAGAAGTTGTTTTTTTTCCCCAGAATATCCTGTGGCTGTTTAAATAAACAAACTAATGTTTCTTTAGTCCTTCCTGAACTTTAGTGAAAGCATCATATGCAGAAATTTAACCCACCTTTCATCCCCATTTCCTGCAGAACACCGGTAACCACCATGACCTGACCTAGCTGAGAATCACTACACAAAGCTCTAACCAAAGGCTTTGTAATCTCACAACCTCCTCTAACATCTTCATGAGAAACAGCACCCAGGGAAAGGCACTGGTGTACAGAAGTGACCACTAAAACACCGACCCAGGAGCAATTTCATATGATGACTAGGAAGCAGTATGACTGGACATCCGTGACTCCTTTTTAAAAGTACACTGGAACTACTGAAACAGCTGTACTTAAGGATTTATTTTCCCTATATATTCATGATTTGCATTAGAATATTTTACCTCTTATTCTACTTAAGTTTGATTATTCATATTGTAATTTGAGCTATATTGAATGTCATGCACAAAAGCAAACCTGCAGAATGAATAAGGTTGTGCTTTGTCTTCTGAATTCTAGGCTAGTAAATAAAAGAGGCTGCAGGAAAACATGAAATATCTTCCTTTAATTTCAAAAAAAGAAACAGTAATAATCACAAATTTTAATAGGAATAAACTCTATTTCCTATTATATTCGTGTCACATAAAATGATTACTACATTACCTTTGATAGAAATAAACAAGAGGCATTACAAAAACATTCTTTAAGAATTTCAAAACAGTAGATCTCAGTGTAGTTTAAAATATAAAACAAAGTAAGCTTAGAAGATTATGAGGAAAAAAATAGCTTTTTTTTAAATAATATTCTTAGGTATTACAGAACACAACAACTGGGAAATGTTTTGTCTTTGCAAAAGAGGAGGGAACTGGTCTAATTTCAGTCAGAAAAATAATAAACTTGAAAAATACCACATATTTTAAGTACTGTTTTCAAGATACTTACACAGATTAAGAACAAACAGATGAATTTTTAGTCATATTTTTATGGAGACAAGCTTTTCTTTTCTTTTTTCTTTTGAATGAACAGGCTATTGACAGAATTGGATCCTTGAATTCAGATACTAGTCAAAACAAGGTTCAAGTCATCAGATTTAAATAATAGACAACAAAATTAAGGCCCTTAAAAGTCTACAAAGATATTTAAATCAATCAGCTGCTCTGTAGGCAGCCAATGGTAAGAATTTAGGTTGTGCATAATGGACCCTTTTCAAAATCCACTAATATCAGCTGAATGGCTCCTACTGACAAAAGTGCTCAAATCAGCAAGCAATCATGCTACTTCACTCTGGTTAAGAAGCAAATGATGAAGTAGCCCAGCTGAGAGAAAGCCATAACAACCAAAAATTCAATTTTGAACTAAAGCCAAAATGTTGAGGCACCGAACGAAAAGACAGTCAAAAAGCACTGCTAATATTTGCAACCTCATTCAATGCATCAAAATAAATCCTGTCCATTCAATTAAGGAATATACAGAGTGCTTCTATCAAACAAGACTTTGCATGACGAGGTTAAGGATTGTGTTAGGTCCCATGAAAAAAATTAACGTTTTTTTCTCCTCTCCAACCAAACACAATGAAATTGATGTGGTTAAAATTGACCAAATCCTACAATTATTTTAACCCCCAGGCATATGATCATGCTCCCAGCACAACATCATCAGCGCAAATGCTTTGTCACTCACCTGGCTCAGCCCAGCCCCCCAGTCAGCAGGCAGACACTGCACACTT
Organism: Numida meleagris; assembly: GCF_002078875.1. Lineage (NCBI taxonomy): Eukaryota > Metazoa > Chordata > Aves > Galliformes > Numididae > Numida > Numida meleagris. The sequence continues at coordinate 30,601,778 of NC_034413.1, read as the reverse complement.
AGCACTTCTGCATGTCCAACCTCAGCAAGTAACTCAGTGCTTTAGAGATGCAATCCCCATCATATGAAAGAGCTGGCATTCCTGACATTATTGGTGGTTTTCTCACAGCATGTTGGAGGCCTAGTCCTATACCTTTACAGTAAAAATAGAGCAGAACTAGCAAATCGATGGTGAGCCCTGATAACATAGAGATCTACAAATATCTTTATTACAAACTAAATTTAAGTCCCTCGTTGTCAAACTGAAAAAGCACATCAAACTGAAGGAGCACAGAACACATGCAAAGAACATCCCAGGTTTCTCACTGCCACCACCTATGCAAATCATTCAGCACTGACATCAAGAGCAGACAGAGATCCTGCAACAGCTGTACTGTCAAGAAGTGCCAACTTACCTTTGCCTTATTACTGAAGAGACAGTAACTTAAGTACAAAGCAAGAGGTCAGACAGTACATAATGGATCACAGTGAAAACCACTGATGCTGCTACACCAGCCAAGTAACTTCTTGCAAGATTTGAGTACACATCATGCTGAAGGAGCACTGTCACAAACGACACGGAGAAAAAAGAGAGGGAAGTTTTAGAGATAAGTTTTGGAACTCTACCTGGTCACTCTGGTATTAGCAATGTTGGCAAAAATACAAAAACATTCTGAAAAACTACTAAGTGGGAGGACAAGATGTCATGATAAGCAGTTAAGCAGTAGGCATCACATCTGTAGTGGATAAGATATGACAGAAGGTGTCATGGCAGACTGTGAAAGACCAAATAACAAAGTGGGGCAATTCAGAAAAGGAATTAAGTGGAAAGAGTGAAAAAAAAAACTGACAAGCTACAGTTAAGTGTATTTGTCTCAGTATCAGAGATATGAGATGATAACAATCCAGGCTGGAGTCTTACAGATACATAAGCAAGGCTGTCTTTCAAGTACTACATGGATGTAACCAAAATATTTATATTGTTAGAGATGAAATTACTATTTATTGTAAAATTGAGTAGAACTCTCTCAGCTGTCTTTCTTATCAGAAGTTTCTCCATCATAAAACAAGTCTACAGATGTTTCTCTATTCACCAAGTAGCAGATATCTTGTGCTGAGAGACTGTTAACTGCTAAGCACAAATATCCTTATTATGCACTCTGAAGTACACAGAAGCCTCCCATTTTAGCTCTTACCAAGTTAGCAGCAGAGAGAAATAGTTCATATGGGAGAGTGACCATGAGACTGGTACTGGCACCATGCTGCCAGGCACCCAACGCCACCCTGTAGTGGGATTGCGTACTTATAAAATCACTGACAAATCACCTACACAGTCACTTAGTGAAATTCCTGTATAACACACTTGAATGGTATCAGGCCTGCTATATTAATGGCATTACTTTTACCTATTTCCGGCTTGTTATGACTGATTTTGACAAGGAAAAGCTCTAAATTCCATAGACTCACAGACAGCAGAGTTCAGCAGAACCACATTATTTATAACGCACTTCACCTTTTGCAGGCAGAAGTGAGAACTTTGAGCACAGGCTGGAAATGAGGCAAGATTCTGCTGCAGGGCTCAGACCACACTACTATTCCCTGCTTCTCGGCAGCTTTTATGAACTACAGCACTACTCTATGAAAAGACATGATCCTGGACGATGACTGCTCACAACTGTCTGCTTGTAACTAACTTCTTCAGCAACAGGGGTAGAAGTGGCAGAGTTGAAAAGTGACTTGAGATGCCTTTCTTGCCAGCTCTTCACCTTTCATACACCCTGACTTGGCTTTACTGCCCCTATTTCCTATGCCCTTGACAGCCAAAGCACTCTTTTCCCTTAGTGCCTCTTTGCTGCTGCTGGGAAACAACCCTGTTAGAGATGTAGAGAATATCCTGTGCCATGACCCAAGGGCAGCTGGCGGATCCACCTCAGGCAACTTCCAAACAACTGATTTTTCCTCCCAGAGCTGCTCTCCTGTAACTCAGGTAGTTTAAGCACAGACGTTTCCTTCCAGCCCTTAACACAGACCTGCAGCTGATCTCACTTTTTACATTTTGTTTCATTCACATCTGCTCGGTTGCAATAAGCCCCAAACCCTCCCTCAGGTCATCTACAGTTTTTCACTTCTGAATTTTTCACATAAAGTCTCAGAAACTGTAACTGTGTAACAAAAACTATGACTGGAATCTCTGTAAGGATCTGTGCTGGTTACATTTGGATTTGAGCTATTTCTCATGAACACAAAAGTGAAAAGATGTATGTCATTCTGCTCTGGTGTGGGAACAAGAACAGGAACACGTTAAATCTAGTGCCAGTGCAACTACATAATTCCAACTTCTGCGTGGTAACTACACATTTGTATGTAGGTCTCTGAAAGTAACGGCTCCTATCTATTTCTATGGAAACTACAACAGATACAAAGAGTACAATAACACTATTTGATAGAGGAAATTCTCAGCTACAGAACACTTCTTTTTCAACATAGTCACCCCCATAAATTATGCATTTTGAGCAGCAGTGAACAAAAGCCTGCATGCTACGCTCTTAAGAATCTGCATGGCCATCCATGGGTTGTCTTCACATTGCTGTTGCCACTGCTGAAATGCACCACCCACCACCTCACTGTGCTCACATCCACTCTTTGGTCTCCAAAAACAATCAGCAAGTGTAGATGAATGCCAATGGGTGCCATTTTTTCTGCATGGAGGAATTCAGTGACACATCTTTGCTTTGTACACACTTCCATGTGTACACCACTGTATCAGACTGCCCCCCTGCTGCCATCTGCCACACGGCAACAAAATGCAAGCGAATATCAGTGGGAAAGTTCAGCCCCTACTGCTGTATCACTAACATCTGCCTCTGATATCCTGGGCCAAGAAAACAAAATAGGAGGCATTACTTTTGGAGCGGCTATCCTATATAGTTAGAAATATATATAACATGGAGCCTTGCTTTATTTGTTTATTTATCCACAGTTCCTGGAATAGGAAAGGAATTTTTAAAGCAGAGAATTTTGTTCCACATCACACAGATGAGAACAGACTCAGAAAGAAGGAACTGAGAAATCTGCTTTGTATGCAAAACCAGCAATAGCCTGTGACAAACAAGAGAAGTACAGAATGTCTTGCTCCTGGTCACTGAATGAGCATATGGCAAAGTAGAAGACATAAATCTGATCCTAAAATCTTTAATTTTCCCACATTTGCTTTGTAATACAAGCTATCCATCTAACACATACATTTTTAAACTCTATGCAGGTGTATTTTTGAAGAGTTAAAAAATAAAATATTCCCAGAGCTCGCTAGCACCTAAGTATGTTATATTGCAGCACTGCCAGCTTCCTCACCATGCCTATGGACTGCACAAGCAGCTGAAATGGAACACCATTTATGGGTTAGTTTACTGTCACCACTGAATGCCACCAAGTCTAAGCCCTACTCATTTTTTTCTTCATTAGACCTCAAAATGGAATTAAAGAACAGATAGCTCAGACAGAAATTATAATTCTTTTCAAAACAGAGTAGTACCTATGAAAGCAATTGTAATGTCTGGGGCTTTTGCACTAATGCTGTGTACTGTGGATAAAATCTACACTAGATGACAGCTCCATTTTTGTAAGTAACTATCTGACTGCAGCAAAGCACAAGGTTAACTAAGTATATTACTCCTGCTTAATACTTTTCTAAGAAAAACAAAATGAAACAAAAAAAATCACTCACCATCAATTAATAGAAATGTCCCCAAGAGAAAAGTTATGTACTTTTTCAACAGTTTGTCCACTGCAATTTTCAGCTTCTTTATAACCTGCTCTTCTAGAATTCTTCCTACCTTCACAAAAATGAAGCCATGTGATTCAGCCCATTATACTTCTCTGACCTTCAATTTACCTTTTATGTTGGGACACAATTTACAGTTCTGATAGATATAAATGGAGTTCAGAAAGAAAAAGATGAAGTTTTTAACAAAAACTGCTAAGCTAATTTTTGCCTGCAGCAACTGTCATAAATCTACTGTAGGCAAAGGCTTAACTCCTTCACCTGCAAAACTAAGCAAGAAAAAATTGTTTTGCAAAGCCATATTCAACAAAAATGAATTGTGGTTTTCAGTTTCTCAGAAACTGAATTTATGAATATTAAGCCCTGCAATTGCAAACAAAATATGGGAAACTTTTAATATAAATATGCACATACATTTGTTTGTGCTCAATGTAACATGTTTATGTTCAACTTATTTTTAACATTTATGTCCAATGAAGAGTAATTTCAAATAGAAAGTAACCACCAATCAAATTACTCATTTATTCACTACAGTGAATATGATATTTTTAGTAATAAGCAAAAATAATTAGAAATCCTGGTCTTCACTGATACGCAAATAGATTTGGGGGTTGTTTCACTCAGTCATTTTCATACCACATCTAATCATATGAAGACATAGCCTTTTTTCTAAACCACACTGATCCCTAAAATCTGTTGTTCTATTCTTCTTTTGGCTAATATGAAGTAGGGTAAAACTGCCCAGACCTTATCCCCATTCTAAAATCACATCAGCAGGTCCTTTTATCACATTGAAAAGATCTTGCATTTTGAGAGAAGCCCAGTTTCTATTCTTAGCTCAAACAGTAAGTGGGGATTACATTCAAGACCTTAGAGAAGACTGAGAATTGTCTTGTACAAGCTTGACTGTGGCCATAACGCAAATGCAGGACTCCAAGGCTTTGATAAGCAGCTGATATTTCAGTGACATTCCAGTTTACTAAGGTAATATATCTAAAACATACATTTTCTTAAATCTGAAATCCTGAGAAAGCAACCAGGTTGTTAGATGAAGTGTGGCTAATGGAGATTTTTTTATTACATAGGCACTCTGAAAGGAAGTCACTGCATCCTTATTAAGTCTTTGTCATGGTACACAGAACAGCCAGGCTTTTACAGAGTTTCTCCTTATGCCTTGGAGAAGTAAAGTAATTTCAGAAGAATAAGAATCTGACTGCAGATTTTCAACCCTGGACCCGTTTCTAGTTACCTTTATCATCCAAAGGAGAAAGAAAATAATAGAAAAAAAGATTTGATCTGAACTAACAACTTCACAGCTGGTTTTGTATATACACACACACACACACATATATATATGCTTCTGTTGGTACAGCAAGAGCTGGTATTTACTCTCAGCAAATCTGCAGATGACACCAAACTGAGTAGTGCAGTTGATATGGCAGAAGGAAGGGATGTCATCCAAAGGGACCCTGACAAACACATCAGGCAGGCCCAGGAGAATCTAATGAGGTTCAACAAAGCCACGTACAAGGTGTTGTGTTTGGGTCAGGGCAGTTCCAGATATGTAGACAGACTGGGAGAAGAACTCCTTGAGAGTAGGTCTGGTGAAAAGGACTTAGGGGTCCTGATAGATGACAAACTTAACGTGAGCCAGTAGTGTGTGACTGCAGCCCAGAAGGCCAACAGTAGCCTGTACTGCATAAAAAAAGGGGTGGCCAGAAGGCAGAGGGAGGGGATTGCCCCCTCTACTCAGTCCTTGTGCAGACATCTGGAGTACTGTGTCCACAGATCTGGGGCCCCCAGTACAGGAGGGATATGGAGCTGTTGGAGTGGGTCCAGCTGTTGGAGAGGGCCACAAAGACAATCAGAGAGCTGGAGCACCTCCCCTATGAGGACAGGATGAAGGAACTTGGCTTGTTCAGTCTGGAGAAGAGAAGGCTCTTGGGAAGACCTCATTACGACCTTCCAATTTTCAAAGGGAAATTATAAACAGGAGGGAAATCAACTCTTTATGTGGATAGATAGTGACTGAACAAGGGGGAATGGTTTTAAACTAAGAGGGGAGATTTAGATTAGATTTCAGAGGAAGTTTTTCACAGAGAATGTGGCAAGGTGCAGGAACAGGCTGCCCAGAGGTTGTGGATGCCACGTTCCTGGTGTTCAAGGCCAGGCTGGATGGGGGTCCTGAGCAATCTGATCTAGTGCATGATCTAACGGTTAGCAACCCTGTCCGAAGCAGGGAGTTTGGAACCGGATGATCTATGAGGTCCCTTCCAACCCAAGACATTCCATGATTTCTTCTTGTAAAGAGAAGTACAGCTTAATAGCAGGTAGTGGAAGCCAGCACACTCTTCTGGGGCTACAGACGGAATCTTGTGTTTCTGTTCCCTTGTTCTAAAAGCAAATGAATGGTTAAGTCTTTGTCTTATTACTCACTGCTGACACGAAGCTCTTTGCCAATCCTCAGCACTCTCAGAGCAACAACGCAGACTGTAGAAACTGCAAGAGAAAGCAGAGTACAAAAGTAGCAGTGATTCCTCCATTTCTTGTGCTAGCTTTTACCACCTTAAGCTACAGCAGACTCTGCAGAAGTGGCATGAGTCATTCAGCTATTGCCAGCTTTGCTTCAAGGCTGTCCCACCAAAAGTAAAGGACATCTTTTTCCATCCAGTTTTAGATACATATTCCAATAGACACCACCTTTGTGCATAACCCCTTCAGGCACTGGCAAAAGAAACCCAAACTGTAGCAATAGCAAACTTCCTTGGATACAAACACAAATAAAAAAAAAGAATAGTGGCATTAAAACGTATATGTGCAGCAACAGAACTCGGGTTATAGGAAATTATTCCAGTTATGGAAAACTGAAGTCTTCTGCAAACCCTTCTACCCTTTGTTTCTTAATTCTTCCTGCACTTTACAGGTTACCACTGTAGCAATTACTGTTACAAACATTGGTCTGACTGCTCTGAACTGACTCCTTTGTGAGAATCACCCAGGTGATCTCAGATAAGACCTTCCTCGAGATCACCAGTATCTTTTCCTCTGGTTCCCTGGCACTTATTTCAGTGTCCACCTGGATCACTCCAGTTGCTAATACAGGGAAACTTCGAACAGGCTGGAAAGAGCCATCAACTTTTTCTCTCATGCAAGCAAAAGAAAAAGATTCTGATCTTTGAAACACAATAGGATTTTATTTATACCTAGGCAAATTAAAAGCCAGTCACAAGGAACACTGACACTTTAAAGGTAACTTTAATTCTTTCTCAGCACACCTTACACCTCTATGCCAGTCTTTCTCTCTAAGCCACGCTCCTTGCCAAGCATGAAAATCTCCTTGGTCACTTCACCTTTTATCACAATTACCCTTTATTTCATCTGTTCAAAAAGAGTCTCAAATAGTTACAAGGAGCCTCATGCCTTTCTTATTTTTTTATTTTATTTTATTTTATTTTAAGAATCTTAGTTTGAAGTTAGAGCTTTGCATTTGTTTTTATCTTCTGGAAAGACGGAATGATTCTTTTAACACATTTTAAACCAAAAGACAAACTCTTCTTCCTGAGACCTCAAGGCAACCTGGGATGAGGATACCTACCTTTATTCCCCTCCAACATTATTTTTTCCAAGTGGGAAGCAATTTTAAAAACTCGAGCAGTGCGGTTTTCCTAAAGGAGAAGTACACTGTGTAATCAATGATAAATAAGATGCTGATACAACTTCCTTAATCTTAAGGATCAAGCAGGCAAAAACCATGTTTGCCAGAAGCGTTGCTGCAGTGGAAAGACAGCACAGTACTACTTTGTGCAATGCTCTTATAAATGACATATGCACCAGGATAGACAGATACAGGAAAGTACTATCACCTTCCATCAGACAGTACCTATGCATCCATCATTGGACTGTCTTTGATTTGCCCAGTCTCTGAAAGTGAGTAAAGTTAGCTGCATCAGTTTTCTTGGCATTGAGGTGCTTTGTCAGGGAAGGAAAAGTTCTGGTATGCAAACAAAATCCTTGAAAAACATAAACCTACTGTCTGAAGAATGGGAACAAAATACATCTTTTATCAGTGTTTGCAGATTGAGTGGTTTGTAAGATTTTGATCTCTAGCTTAATTTTATTTAATTTCTTTATCTACCTCAAAGCTATCCAGATAGTACAATTTTTAGATTGGCTGGTTAACATGAACTGTAAATGGTGAACACACAAATATTTTAATCTATTCTACTTTCAATCAAATTTTCATCTTACAAATGAAAACTGTGCAAACAATTTGTGTCTACAGCTAGCTTTGGTGCCCAAAGGCCAGATATACTGAAATAAGAAACTGAGTTAATTCTATTAATATCAAAGGGAAGACACTTGTTAACCTTCATGTATTTTCATCAGCACTTGAAACAACTGTTTTACATGAACTGGACAATGCTTTCCTTTTTAATCTAGTCTGCATCAAGCTTTTCATAAACTGTATCTATATTTAAAAATAAGACAAAGCTGAAGGATATGACAGTTTATCTGGAACATTTAAACCAGGCTTAGCCAGCTGCACCTTTGAAATCACTATTTTCAGTGATTGGAGGTAGCTTCAACTATTAGCTGCTGAAGAGATGTCATTCGAGTCAATTTCTATCTAGCTACCAAATTCAGGATTCTGCACAAATAGCTTGTAGGCATTTCTCTTATTTTATTGAAACAAATCTGTACTGACATCTAAGGAAAGCCTACCATCTGCTGGGAGCCAGTGAACCCTTATTGTTCCTTACCTGAAATGAATGGGTATTTAAAGGTCATTTTTTCATGAATGTTCTTCAGGTCCTTTTCATTAGATTGCAAAGCAAAGCCCATGTCAGCAAGAAGGTCAAGAACAGTCAAGTGAATACTCTTAATATTAGCAGAATAATTTAACCTAGAATATGATAAAAGAGTCTGTCAGCATGAAAAAAAAAAAAAGGGAAGGCCAAGAAAATTTCTTCTTTTGTGAAGAAGAAATTGTGTGAAAAAACGAAGAAATGAAGTAACTAAATACAACTGTCCTATTTTTAGCCACTTAAAGCTATAACTTGTGGATAAACAAATTGTTTGGCTTGGGCTTCAACTGGTGAATTGAATGAACCCAAATACAACCACACCCAAGAGAACAGTGTAAATCATTATTCACACAAATATTCTTAAGTTGTGTTGTTTTTTATTAGCTAACAATCTCTTGCTGTAACTAAGTTTTGACTGCACTGGTTTAGGCTATTCTAGTTAAGAAAGCCTCTATAGCTCCAGCTTTAGCATACAATCAATATATATTATTCTATCCTTTGTTTCTTTGTTTGAATATCCTGTTTCCAATGATAATGCAGTCCCATCTGTTTTCAGCTGCTCTACCCTTTACTTAAGAGGGTGTCATTATTACTATCTTATACAAACTATAACCTAATTTAGTTTGCCATCAATACGAAATATTAAAATATTATTTAAAAAGCTCATCATGCATCATGAACATCTTCCAGATTGCACCAAGCTACATAGCACATGCATAAGTGAGTAGGTGACACAGACTACTGCATAAGCTTTATTTTCTTGCAATAGCAGTGACAAAGAGGTAAAGTATCCTTAGTAGTAAGCAATAAACCCTCAGGTAAGTGGGAGGACTGTAAGAACTGTCTTACATTTGGGAAGCAACAAAACAAAGAACCTTTCCCATAGGTTGCATTAAGTAACTGTATCAGTGTATTTTGGTAAAGGGTTTGTTCCCTACCGAAGTCAATATTGAAAGCTAAGATGTAGAGTACATTTTTAGAGATTTAAGACATTTTGGGCTGCTGAGAACTCTGGTTCCTATCATTCCCTTTAGAAATTATATACTCTGGCCAATGTGAAAAATGCAGACAACTCTTCCTACTCCTGGAAAGCAGTTAACATACTAGTCATGTTCTGCAAATGGAGGTTATGTTTCCTAATTATTTCCCCAATCTGAAAAAAATCAACTTTCATTCTTTTTAAGAAAATTTCACTAATGTGTGTGAGCAAAGGAAGTTAATGCTAATTAACCTAGCCTTGAAGTACTCCATTATCAAAGCACATGCTTTTAATTCATTTTGAGATGCAGTTTCTGCCTTTGTACATTTAATGATTTATGTTCTGTGAATAGGCTAAGTTCAACAACGGGGATGCTCAGACAGTATTAGCTGGCAGTAATCACTGAATTATGATGTTCTGAACTGTATTTGTTTTGTCTTATCTGTTAGACAGTCTCAGTGGCTTGTAATCCTCTCTAGCATTTTGTTTAACATGTAGGTAGAAAAAAATAAAAAAAAAATCAATCTTTCTTCTGCACATAAATGCTTACAGAGATGTCCATCTCTACCACCTTCCAGTGACACAATTAAGTACTGTTTCCTATGGCAGCTGAACTGCACCAGAACAGTTATTAGGCATATCAGCCAGCACAGCTGAGCTTGATTACCAAGTGGGAATTTGACCTAGCCTGACACAATTTAGCATTATGTAGTGAGACAGCATTGTTGAGGATACTATGCAAATCATTGCCAGCTTATTTTCATAAAAATACTTCTTAATTTTCATTTTGATTATGCAAGCTACATCTCAAACAAAACTGAAAGAACATTCCACTCTCACAACTCATTGCGAACACACTGCAGTTGATTTCCACGAGTCTGTGATGAGGTTCTACTGAAGGGAAGGAGTTTGCTTTTTCCAGCAATGAAGTACCAGAAGGAAGTGAAATCAGATTATATGAAAAGATAAAGGAACCCCATGGATTTTAACAAGTTTCCTTTTTCTGTGACACTGATGATGTTATACAAGTTAAATTTCTCACTAAAATGACAGCTTTTAACATCCTCTCTCAAGACATGCATATAATTCTAGACATACCAAGGAACACTCTAACTAGAGTCTGAGACTGCTCTTCAAACTAAGGCCTGAAGCACGCCATGCTCATCCACCTCTCAGTAGTTACCTAGGAACTGTCTCAAGAAGATCTGCAACAAGAGCAAACTTACAGCAGAGCTAATCTGTGTTTCACCAGGGACAAGCATTCAGATCTTACTGGAAAACTCTTATCAGTCTAGTTCCACACAGTAGTTTTATTTCCCTGACCCACTACTTATTACAGGTACTTTAAATCAAGTATTTCATTCTCAGATATTTTGTTGACTACACAGCAATCATTTCTCTTAATACAGACTTACTGAAACAAAAGGGAACACATTTTCATACACTGAACTCTAAAGAATCAAACCTCTCCTCTTTCCTTCTGAGCAGGCTGCTGCACTCAAAATGTTTCAAATGAGGCAAGAAAAATGTTCATGCCATGCTAAAGTCCCCTAAACCCAGGCTGCTGGGTTGCTGGGCTGCTGGCTGTACTGGCCACAGATCACACTACCAGGTGCTGACGATGCTCTGCCAGTTTCTACAGTTGTCTCTAGTCCTGCCATGTGTTGCCTTAGAGTGAATCCTCATTCGATTTCCTGCCTAATTGCTCAATTCAGCATTCATTTGCTAATGGTGCCTGTTTTGCCAGGCTACCATGTGTTTTTTCATCATTTTGCTTCACTGCTAGAACTGGTTGAACAAACAACAATCCATAATTCAGTCACATTCCCACATCGAAAACACCAAGTTTGGTCCTCTGTCATATACAGAAATCCTAATTGTTTGCAAATATTTCTGTTACAAATTGGTAGAAATACACTGACTGATTTTCTGCAAGTTCAAATAAATTGTAAATCAGCACTAAAAAATATACTGGTCATTATCTGCTACTCATTTGAAATATTCCATTCTGTTAACCCCACAAGAGTGCAGATAGGCACAAAAACCTTTAAGGTCAAGTGTACAAATGCAAACAGTGCCATTTGAAAATGTTTTTCAAATGAATGATAAATACAGTTAAATATCCAATCTTGTCCAGCATATTCTTTGAGGTCTTTAATTATTACTATTGAACGCTCTCCAGGGTTTCTGTCCAGACCAAATATGCCACAGCGTGCACTGAAAGTTGAATTTGAAGCTTCTTTGAATATGAAACTGCCACTGATTTCAAGTGTAAATGCTTGCTTTTATTGAGCTCATCAAGCTCGAGCCTTTAATCCTGAAATTAGATAATTTACAAAAGGAATCTAGTAAATACTGAAAAGCATCTTCACATTCAGAGTAATGCCCTCCAGCTAATATACTGAGACCTAGCAGCTCCAGGATGAATCCCAAGAAAAAAAATCACCGTTTATTTTTCAGAAACCAAAATCTGATGCCACAGACAGAAGCAATCTGCAACTGAGACTGCAAACCTAACCTTCCTGCTTTCTAGATCCTGAGGACTGAGGACTGGCTGAAGAGCCACACCCAAAGGGTTGTGATCAACAGCAGAGGCAAGTCACTGGAGGAGTATTGGCAGCAAGTGGTACTGGGACCACTACAGTTCAACATCTTCACTACTGCCCTGGATGATGGGTCAAAATGCAACCTCAGCAAGCCTGCAGATGCTAAAGAACTGGGCAGAAATGCTGATTCACCAGTTGGTTGTGCTCCACTGCAGATACCTTAATGTCAACAGTTTACGGGCGTTCGGCCCGATTCCGTGACAAAGGGGACGGGGGACCCACGAGCCCACGCCCCGGGAAAAGGGAAAAGGGTAAGGAGATGGCCCTGAGAGCAAAGAACAGCGGCAACAATCTGAGGAGAAACAAACTAATTTACTAAATAAGATATCGGAATGCAAAACAACACACTATAGTACAACACACAATAATTACAATTTAAGCTGATAAATCCAATACAGAGAGAGAGAACATCCCAAAATCAAGGTAGGCCTTACTCTACTTCCGACGATAAGACGGCTGGAGAGTGAGGTGCTGCCAAGACGAGAGATGGGCGGAAAAGGGACGAGGTCTCGTGATCTGCAAGTTTTTATACTGCGAGCTTTTATCTTTTCCCTCCGGCTGGAAAAATGGTAACAGAGGAGAAAAGTGCCGTGGGGAATGTAGTAGTCTTTCTCTTCTGAGAACTAGGTACATCCACTATGTTATGATGCGGAATACCAACAACCGAAAATCACAAAACCATGACATTCCACCCCTTATTCCATATCATTACATCATGTCAATATACATATACAAACAAACAATAATTAACATGCATTATACACACACACAGAAATGTATACCTATATATACATAGACTTATTGACTGCACTCCCCCAGCATCAACTTTCCTTGTGGTACACACTGAACATCCCCATTCTTTTGCATCACCCACCAAGTGGACCCAGGTCCCTGGGCAAAAACAGTGCCACAGAGAGGTTTGCCCTTCCCAGAAGCTGGAAAGACCCAAACCGCTTTTCCCAACATGCTCTTTACATATACTACAGGGACCTTATCTCCCTCTACATTATGTAGAGAGCTGGATTGAGCAGGACCATCACGATTGATTGATCCTCTAGTGTTGACCAACCAGGTGGCTTCTGCCAAATGCTTCTCCCAATGCTTAAATGTTCCGCCACCCATTGCTTTCAGCATGGTTTTTAACAATCCATTGTATCGTTCAATTTTACCAGAAGCTGGTGCATGATAGGGGATATGATAAATCTACTCAATGCCACGATCTTTGGCCCAAGTAGTTACAAGAGAATTTTTGAAATGAGTCTCATTATCTGACTCAATTCTTTCTGGAGTGCCATGTCGCCACAGGACTTGTTTCTCGAGGCCTAGTATGGTGTTAATTTTGGAGGCTCGGTCTGCCTGTTGGTTATTTTGTTGTTCTTCAGTAGCCAGACTCTTGGGCACATGAGCATCTACATGACGCACCTTTACAACCATATTCTTAATTCGGGCAGCAATGTCTTTCCACAGTTCAGCAGCCCAAATAGGTTTACCCCTTCGTTGCCAGTTATTTTGTTCCCACTGCTGTAACCATCCCCATAACGCATTTGCCACCATCCATGAGTCAGTATAGAGATAAAGCACTGGCCACCTTTCCCGTTCAGCAACATCTAATGCCAGCTGGACAGCCTTTACCTCTGCAAATTGGCTTGATTCTCCTTTTCCTTCCGTGGCCTCTGCAACTTGTCGAGTAGGGCTCCACACAGCAGATTTCCATCTGCGATGCTTCCCTACAATACGACATGATCCATCTGTGAACAGGGCATATTTCTTCTCATTTTCTGGTAATTCACTGTATGGTGGGGCCTCTTTGGCACGTGATACCTCCTCTGCTGGTGATGTTCCAAACTTTTTACCTTCAGGCCTGTCCATGATCACCTCTAAGATTCCTGGACGATTGAGGATCCGCATCCAGGCTCATTGTGTAATCAACACAACCCACTTACTCCAAGTGGCATCAGTAGCATGATGGGTGGAGGGAACCTTTCCCTTAAACATCCAGTTGAGCACTGGCAGTCGAGGTGCTAGGAGGAGCTGCGTTTCAGTCTCGATTACTTCGGAAGCAGCTCGAACCCCCTCATACGCGGCTAAGATCTCCTTCTCAGTTGGAGTGTAGTGCTCCTCAGACCCCTTGTAGGCTCGACTCCAGAATCCCAAGGGTCGGCCTCGGGTCTCTCCTGAGGCTCTTTGCCACAAACTCCAAGTGGGACCTTTCCCTCCAGCAGCAGTTTAGAGGATGTTCTCAACATCCTGTCCCGTCCGTACTGGCCCCAGGGCCACGGCACGGGCTATCTCCTGTTTAATCTGCTCAAAAGCCTACTGCTGCTCAGGACCCCATGTAAAGTGATTCTTCTTCCGCATCACCTGATAAAGGGGGCTCACAATGAGGCTATAGTTTGGAATGTGCATTCTCCAAAAGCCCACTACGCCCAGAAAAGATTGCGTCTCTTTCTTATTAGTGGGTGGAGACATGGCAGTGATTTTGTCGACCACATTCGTTGGGATGTGGCGACGTCCATCTTGCCACTTAATACCTAGGAACTGAATTTCCTGTGCAGGCCCTTTCACTTTGCTTCGCTTAATAGCGAAACCAGCCCGCAGGAGGATCTGGATTATTTGCTCTCCTTTCTCAAAAACTTCCTTTGCTGTATCACCCCACACAACAATGTCATCAATGTATTGTAGGTGCTCAGGAGCACTGCCCTGTTCCAGTGCAGTTTGGATCAGCCCATGGCAAATGGTTGGGCTGTGTTTCCACCCCTGGGGCAAACGGTTCCAGGTATACTGAACGCCCCTCCAGGTGAAAGCAAACTGTGGTCTGCATTCTGGGGCCAACTGAATGGAAAAGAAGGCATTAGCAATGTCAGTGGTGGCATACCACTTGGCTGCGTTTGACTCCAGTTCATACTGGAGTTCTAGCATGTCCGGCACAGCAGCACTCAGTGGGGGTGTGACTTCATTCAGGCCACGGTAGTCTACCGTCAGCTTCCATTCTCCACTGGCTTTACGCACTGGCCATATGGGGCTGTTAAAAGGTGAGTGAGTTTTGCTGATCTCTCCCTGGCTCTCTAGTTGACAAATCAACTTATGAATGGGGAGCAAGGAATCCCTGTTGGTGCGGTACTGCCATCTGTGCACCGTTTTTGTGGCAATCGGTACCTGTTGCTCTTTTACTTGTAGCAGCCCCACCACAGAGGGATCTTCTGACAGGCCAGGCAAAACCGACAGCTGCTTAACATTGTCTGAGTCTACAGCAGCTATTCCAAAGGCCCATCGATACCCTTTGGGATCCTTGAAATGTCCCCTCCTGAGGTAATCAATGCTGAGTATACACGGAGCCCCTAGACCAGTCACAATAGGATGTTTCTGCCAGTCTTTACCAGTGAGGCTTATTTTGGCCTCCAACACAGTCAACTCTTGGGAACCCCCAGTCACCCCAGAAATGTAAACTGAGTCTGCCCCTTGGTGACTCGAGGGCATTAGAGTGCACTGTGCACCTGTGTCCACCAGTGCCTCATATTGCTGTGGTTCTGATGTGCCAGGCCATTGAATCCACACAGTCCAATACACTCTATTATCCCTTTCCCCCCCCTAACTGGGGGCAGGGCCCCTCTACTTGTTACCTCCCTTGTTCTTCTGACCAGGGCAAAATAGAGAAATAGGACAACAAACATCATGAAGTTAAAACTCAAAGTCCAAGCGCTGTACTTGGGGAACAGTAACCCCAAACACCAGTACATGCAGGGGTACGAAATGCCAGAAAGAGCAATTTTATAGAAACATGGGCATACTGGAAAGAGTCCAGGAAAGGGCCATGCAGATGATTAAGGGTTTGAAACGCTGATTGTATGTAAGCAGGAAGTAAGAGAGATCGTATTTTTCAGTCTTGTGAAGAGGCTCCAGGGGGATGCTATACATGTATATAAATAAATACTTGATGGGGAGAGAAAGAAGATGGATTCACTTCAGAGGCACCTAACAAAAGATCAAGAAGTAATTTCCATTTAGATTTTCATCTAAACATAGGAAAAAGCTATTTAATTACAAGGTTGATTGAACAACAGAACAGGTTGCCCAGAGAGAGCTGTGGAGTCTCTAAGATATATTCAAAACAAAAACAGCCCAGAGTACAGCTGACACTGATTTGAGCAGGGTGGATGGTCTAGATCTCCAGAGATCCTTTTCCAGCCTCAATGATTCTGTGAAAAACAACACAACCAGGTGGTCTGTTCAGCTTTGTCCACTCAGAGAATGACTGCTAAAAGACAGACCTGAGTACACCAAGAGCAAAGTGGTGTACAAACCAACATTTGTTCTGGCTGATATAGCATGTCTGGCATAGCTACATCACTATCTGACAGTACAAACACCAGACAAACCTTCCTCTGCTTCTGGCTGTTCTGACAAAAGCAGAAAAGTTTCCATCTCACTCAAACTACACCAACAAACTGAAAATCCTCACTTCCAAATAAGGAAGACTGCTGTACAGACTAGGAGGTGCCAATTCAGTATTTTATCTTTATCAAACGTTTCCATTACATTTCAGTGAAATCTCCAAACAGGAAATTTCAAAACAATTGCATTTTTGTTGTCAGTACTTCAGGCATCTTAAACTGTAAAAATCTAGCCTCTGGCATAAAATGTTCCAGTATGCCTTCATATTCAAGTCACAAGTATTCAAAGCCTGATACTACATTTGAACTTTTACAGCTAGAAAAAAAATCTGTTTTTAGCGAACCATACTAAGTCTTTGGCTTCTCCTTAATTCTTTGAACACCTGCTTATTTAATACACCCACCTCTCTACAGTGCTGCCGCAAGTTAGTTCCAGAGAAGCAGGTGGATTGATACCTCATAATGCACTAACAAGATAGTAACTTGCAGCCCTAACAGGGGCTACAGGCAGGGAAATGATTAAAACAAGGTTTCGAAACCTATCAAATATTAAAACTTTTTAAAATCAGAAGTCTAATCACAGTACATAACATCAAATGTTCAAATTATCTTGCAGAGACAAACAGTTGAAAATATTTTGTCACCTTAGAAGAAAAATCCAAACGTCTTCAGATTCAGATTATCCAGCAGTTCAGCTAGAAGCTTGCCAGAAAAGTTAGGAGACAGAAAGAGTAAACCAAGGAGCACAGAAAGGAAAGAAATCACTGAAATATCTGAAGATTTTTTCCTTAAAATTTGTATGAAATTTACAATTTAATATGCTTATTGGATTGTTTTTGTTTTAATTCAGAGCTTTTCAAGTACTTGCACGTTCTTTCATGTGATATTAAAATAGAAAAATCTCCAGGTTTATGATTTTATTTACATATTTCACACACACACACAAAAAATATAGAGAGAGTAGTAGATGTTCATAAGTACAGTGAATTTTCCAACCCGGAAAAGGGATTTTGTAAGCCTGCCTGGTGGCAGTGGCAGGGTTAAAATGAGAAAGCAACTACCTTTTTTTGGTAAAATCAGTACATGTGTGGCATGTCATTATATGAGTATTCTGGGAGATTTTTCTAAAACATCACATAAATCGGGACCATTCCACAAACATCTTTATTGTCCTAAATCCCACCGGTAGATTTCAAAATTATTTTCTGTGTATATACAGATCATCTTGCTTATTTTGCTCAGGTGTACAGAACTAGAGAAATACATAAAACTAATTATATACAAAAATATTCTTAAATATTCCACCACCTGAAAGCAATTTAAAACAGCTAAACTAGATGCAGGCATGGTATAAAATTCTTACTTTGAACTACAGAAAAATTGAATTTCAGCTGGATAATGCAGGTGGACTTAATCCCAAATCAAAAAAAGTAAAATACTTAACTGAAGGCCAGAAAATCACACAGAGCCAAAAATGCTTCTTACCTATGACAGTTAATTCTGGAATACTAGGAGCAGACAGGCAGCAATGACAAGTGCAAGGCAGGGCCTATCTTGAGCTGCAGCTCACTTTATGCCCAATGCTTCATTTCTCTGCATCTCTCCAGACACACCTCTCATCCTAAGCGTTAATTCTTTCTCTGCTTCAACACACCAATTTTCTATTCCCTGGAAAAGGAAAAATGAAACAAAACATTTAGCAACAAATATCAGTGTAATGAATCTATAAACATGCTCTCATCCTGTAAAGGATTTGTACGTTCTCCTTTCCCGCAGCCTTCTCTTCTCCAAGCTAAATAAGACCAGCTACCTCAATCCTTCTTCATAGGAGGGGTGCTCCAGACCCCAGATCATCTTCACAGCCCTCCTCTAGACCCACACCAACAGCTCCACCTCCCTCGTGTGATGGGGGCCCCAGGCCTGGATACAGTACTCCAGATGGGGCCTTACAAGAATATAGCAGAGGGGAACTATCTCTTCCCTTACCCTGCTGTCACCCCTCTTTTGATGCAGCCCAGGACACTGTTGGCCTTCCAGGCTGCCAGAGCACACTGCTGGCTCATGTCCAGCTTTTCATCCACCAGAACCCCCAAGTCCTTCTCTGCAGGGCTGCTCTCAATGAGTTCTTCTCCCAGTCTGTACTCATATCTGGGATTGCCCTGACTGAAGTGCAACACCTGGCGCTCAGCCTTGTGAAACCTCATTAGATTCTCATGTGCTCACTTTCCAAGTGTGTCCAGGTCCCTCTGGATGGTGTTCTTCCCTTCTGTTGTGTCAGCTGTACCACTCAACCTGGTGTAAACGTGCAGAGGGTACACTTGATCCCACTGTCTATGTCATTAATAAAGATGTTGAAGAGCACTAGTCCCAAGATAGACTCCTGGGGGAAACCACTCACTGGCTGCCCTCTGCCTGGACATAGAGCCATTGACAACAACCCTCAGGCTATGAGCATTTAACTAACTCTTTATCCACCGAATAGTCCAGCCTTCAAATCTGTATTTCTCCAATTTAGAGATAAGGATGTGGTACAGGACCATGCCAAATGACCTTGCACAAATCCAGGTAGATTATATCAGTTGCCATTCCTTTGTCCACCAATCTTCTCCATGATCTTCCCAGGCAAAGAGGTGATGTTCACTGGCCTGTAATTCCCTGGGTCTTCCTTCCTCCCCTTCTTGAATATGAGAGTGATGTTTCCCTTTTTCCAGTTCCCAGGGCTTTGCCTGACAGCCATAATTTTTCAAATATGATGGAGAGCGGCTTGGCAACCACATCAGCCAATTCCTTCGGAACCCTGGGATGCATGTTGTCCGGCCCCACAGACTTGTACACATTCAGCCTCATGAGGTGGTCTTGGACTTGCTCCGCTCTTACACTGGCAGGGATTTTGCTTTCCTGACCCCTGCTTAGAAGTTCAGGGGCATGAGAGGCATGGGAAGACTGAATGGCCATGAAGACTGAGGCAAAGAACTGGTTGGGTGAAGCAGGCAACATTTAATAAAACAGTCATCTTTACAGAAACTCATAGGAATCAGTTAAATTCACAGCTGTCTTTAAATCAATATTGGCCAGCGTTTGAATGCATTACTAGCTTATCACTGAAATAGGTAGGCCTATCTACATGTGGAGATTAATTCCAATAGGTGAATGTAAATTACAGAATTGTTTAAGCATCTGACAATTGGCGGTATCTTGGGATGTATGTATTAATGTATTTGGAGAAAAGAAGTAGACATAACCATATGTGATGGCTGACTACAGTGCGGGAACACATTCAATACACAAATTTAGAGAAGTTTTCAGAGCTCAATGGAGGTATGCAGCATTGCAAACCAAAAGCTTGCTGGATGAAAACAGCATGTTGTCAGATCATATGTTTGTTCCAGAGAGGACTTTGAAGTAGTGTTTCAGTTACTGTTTTATACCCTACTCATTCCTAGTTACTCTAGTGAAAAGAGGCACTGCTCATCCACAGATACTTAATTTCCATATACTGTCAGTGCTTCCATTAATGGTCAGGCTGAGCTTAAACAGCAGAGCTCAGGAGGTACAAGAATGACAGGGCACTGTCATAGTACAGAGCACTAACAAGTCTGGGTAGGGAGTGCCCTTAGTAAAGAGCACAGATACAAATCCAAAAATATTTGGAAACCCTGTACTATTTCTGCATGTTTACATCAGATTTGACATCAACATCAGTGTGTCTTCACCCACGCACACAACACCTCTAAAACCCAGAGGACAAGGTGACATAGTGCCAGTGCACATGTAGCTTTATACAAATACCTATACCTCTCACAGAATAAATGCTAAGCTAGACCTAACAAACCAACAAGGACTTCAGCTAATATGGTAACCACGTCATCTAATCAGGTATAGTTTTTTTATGCTTCCAGTTCCTGGAATGAGACAGTGGCTAGCTCTGCAAAAACTTACTTAATTCTAGCAGACATATATTATAAGCACCGGCTGCAATACATGCAAAGTCAATTGCTTTCATATGCCAGGCAAGCAGAGTGCAGAGTAGCTATTTCTCTATGGCAGCACATCTGACCTGCCACACTTAACTTGGCCATGCACAGTGCTAGCTGAGCTCTGCACCTGTATCATGGAATGTTCAAAGACCAGGTATCTACTCATGGATAACTTAATGCTGATTACACTGTAAGTACATAGGATATCACCATGGAGAATATATGGAGAATTCTGTGTCAACCCAGTTGAAACCTCACAGGGGAATTTCCTGTAAGATCAGTTCTGCTCAGAACACAATTTTACTGTTACCCCTGCATACAGCAAAACAGTATCATAAGCCTTTCACAAAGATAATGTGGCCCTGTCCCAAAGTTCTGCATTTTACAACTACAAAAAAGCCCTCTTGCAAAAGATGCAAAAAACATGCATACTTCATTGTATTCATTGTTCCTTTGTCATTCTGCCCACACTCTTACTATTCCTGTTCTTTGGGACATACGAAATGTGAATCACAATCAGTTAATATTTCACACACACGGCTTGGGAAGAGGCTTCTTCCACACCTACTGTTCATGAACTTCAGCATGCCCCAGAAAAGCAGTACTACTGTTCCAAGGGCTGTGTTGTCTTCCCTCCATTAACAGTGATTTTAGCAAGGGAAAATTAGAAATACTTCTTTAAAACAATTACATTTAGGAGTTACATTCCTAAGTGTAAACAGGTATATACTAGAGGCTAACAATTACATAAACATAAGAAATGTTTAAACAAATAAAATTCGGTTTAAAATTATATATCACAACACTCTCCCCATCCAGCCTTTGAAAAATTAGATTTTGGTATTTTGGAAGTCCTGCTTAATTTTCAGAAAGTGTTCCAACTCAAAATTCAAGCAAGGACACTGTCTACCCCGTGAAGCATAGATGAATCAGGACATGGAGCTGTTGGAGTGGGTCCAGAGGAGGGCCACGAATCTGATCAGAGGGCTGGGGCACCTCCCCTATGAGGAAAGGCTGAGAGAGCTGGGGCTCTTCAGCCTGGAGAAGAGAAGGCTCCAGGGAGACATGACAGTGGCCTTGCAGTAACTGAAGGGGGCCTACAGGAAAGCTGAGGAGGGACTTTTCAGAAGAGCATTTACCAACAGGACAAGGGGAAATGGTTTTAAATGGGAAGAGAGAAAGTTTAGAGTAGATATTAGGAAGAAATTCTTTACTCTGAGGGTGAGGAGACACTGGAACAGGTTGCCCAGTGAGGCTGTGGATGCCCCCTCCCTGGAAGCATTCAAGGCCAGGCTGGATGGGGCTTTGAGTAACCTGGCATAGTGGGAGGTGTCCCTCCCAATAGAAGGGGGGACGGAACTAGATGATCTTAATAGGTCCCTTCCCACCTAAACCATTATATGATTCTGTGATAAACAGAAAATAAGTTGGATGTCCTGAATAAGAGAACTGAGATAACTGGGGGCTAACTCCATCAAAGCACTGATTTGAGAACTTCAGCGAGCACTAGAATTGACCCTAGAATGCAGCAATCTGCATAAATATCATTTCATTGCTTTGTTTCATTTCCAGATGGATAGTATTGGCTCTATTCTAGAAATCTGTTTGCAGTGAGGTAGGCAGAAGATCTCTCAAGTCAGCAAGAACAGACTAACTGGCCTGGAAAACACTGACATCTTCTCTCCCCAGATGACATCAGTTCATAGAATACACCCTGCTGAATGTTCATAAACTCCCATTTTTAGCCAGCTTTCATGCTCCCACAAATAAACACTTTAAACAAGAAAATTTTAGTAGGGCTTTGTGGCGGGTAAAAGCGGTAGGGGGATGTGTGCTGATTGGCACGGTGAACAAAAGGAAGGGCGTCAATCACAGGCATGTGCTTGCTGAAGTAATGCCTCGTGCTAGGCGGGTTGTAGGGGGGGATGGGTGCGTGAGTGCGTGACTCGGGTGTGTTCGGGCATGCGCAGCGGATGGTTTTTTGCAGGTGACTCTGCTCCTTTCGTGCTTGAAGTCGCCATAGGTGCGAACAAAGGGCCATTAGTTCCGCCTGTTTACGAGCCATTAGCATACCCTGGGTGTTGGTCTGGGGATGTTAGTATGCTGATGGCGACCCGTCCTGGAGCCTGGGGGTGGGCCATCAGCATCGTCAGGTCCCCAGGATGATCCTCGGTCACCTGGGAAGGATGAGGAGGGTTTAGTTCACAGTTTGCGGCCAGAGTTGCGCTGCCTTGCCGTGGGCTCGGCGGCGCTTGCCAAAACCGTGGCTGAGCGCGCTGGCTCGCCTGGGCCCCGCGGGGGTGATCCGGCTTCTCATTGGAAGCTGGTAGTTAAGAACTGCTCACTGGAGGGGGACGCACAGTTAACTGCCGGTGGCGCATGGGGGTCCGAACGTGTTCCCTGTTGTGAAAGACCGCCATGGACGACCTGGCTGGGAGCCAGTAGTAGATTGGCGAATTAAGGAGCTACGACAGGCAATAACAACTGCAGATCCGGGGAGTCCGGCGTGCACTAGTTTGCTGGACGTTCTTTGTGCAGATCTATATACTCCTTTTGATTGGTGTAATATCAGGAAAGCGATTCGTACTCCAGCGCAGATGGTGTTGTTTGAGAATAAGTGGGAGCAGAGTGTGCTGGATGGGGTGATGAATAATGCCATGCTCCAGCCGGGTCATGCCTTAGAGGCTGAGGAAGGAGATGGGGATGATGCTTCGGCCCTGACGGGCCCAGTCCCCGTGGCTGGGGGGAGCGAGTGGCCCGCAGGGCCCCCCATCACGGGACGGCTCCTGCGGTCTCGGCTGCCGCCGGTGTACCGAGCCCGGCCCCGAGGAGGGCGGCGGCCGGGGGCAGCGGAGCGGCGGGGCCTGGCTGAAGGCGCTGCTGGAGGACACGACGTGTGGGCCTGCGGGCGCGCTGCAGGAGGACGGCGAGCTGGCACTGTGGATGCTGCATGCGCTGTTGCTGCTGCTCCTCGT
The DNA here is from genome assembly GCF_002078875.1 of Numida meleagris. Classification (NCBI taxonomy): domain Eukaryota; kingdom Metazoa; phylum Chordata; class Aves; order Galliformes; family Numididae; genus Numida; species Numida meleagris. The sequence continues at coordinate 30,578,286 of NC_034413.1, read as the reverse complement.
GTTGCAGGCAGGATTACCTACCCCTGCTATGATTCCTCGACGTTATGAACTTAGTGTTGTTGACCTCAAAAATTGTTCTTTCTCTATTCCGCTTCACCCAGATGATTGTGAAAAAAAAATTTACTTTTCTGTTCCATCTGTCAATTGGGCAAGTCCCATGAAACGTTATCACTGGGTAGTTCTACCACAGGGAATGACGAACTCTACAGATGCTTCGGGTCGCAACTCTAAGGCAGGTTACGTTTGGCTAGATGAAAATAAAACGGTGTTTTGTAACAGTTCAACGACGACTCTCAATGCAATTGTTGAAAATTCTGGCTGTGAAATTCTAAATATGTTGTAGGGTTAATAACTGTTTTAGAAGGTAGCATTCTTCATGAAACTATTCAAATGGATTTAAGTTCTTAGTTTCGTTATGGCACCTATAAGATGCTCGTTTACACATATCAACTAGTCTCTGTTGCTATGCTGTTCTTCCAACAAGCTCGTTTATCATCAGAATGCTGACTAATTCTCCTTCCTTACAGGCTTCTGGTGTTAATCCCAGAGGGCTATCCCCTGGTGCTTTATGGCAAACGGACGTAACAGGAAGTACCTGATTTCGGTGGACTTAAGTCACAAGAAACATTGCCAACGCCACTGCCTTTCAGCTAAGGGAGGGGGGAGAGCGGGGTGCTCCCAGAGACCTAGTTGAAAAGGCGTTGTTGGTATTGTGGCCTATTGTACTCAGTGATTTCTTTGTTCTGCAAGTGAGCCTTTCTGGAGGCCAGGAAAAATTATGCTGTGTCAGGCATCTGCATCTGCCACGGCTGGGAATGTGACAGTTCAACATATCTCGTTTATTCGCAAACTGTACAACTTGTAGCCTTATATGCTTGACAAATATGAAATTCCAATTATGTTAGGACTTCCTTTTGTAGATCTCTTCCTTAGTTTACTACTATGGTAAGCCATGCAACCGAAGGAACCAGATATAACTTGTAAAGTTAAGTGTTGTTAAGTAGGGCAATGCTGTGCTTTGTATGTTCAAAGAAAAAAAGTATTTTTACTACTTTTTGTTTGCAAGATTTGCAATAGCACGTTAGAAGTATGGCTAGTAGTAGTTTCTTTTTTGTTCTGGTAAATACTGTTTACAAAGGAATGCCAGCTAGGCTGAAGATAGCTGAAGGCATCACTCACAAAGTATTGAAAACTAGCATACAGATCAAATTTTTTCCTTTCGGGACCCGACAGACGTCACCCTCCTTCAGCACCATTTTTCCACCAAAATACGCTCTTTAGTGGTCGTACCATGCTGCAAGTGGGTTATTGCCTCCCAAAAAGCCCTAGGTGGGAAGGACCCACTGATGTAATTATGTGGGGAAGGGGTTATGTGTGTGTCTCCACAGGTTCTGGCACATGGTGGATCCCTGCGCGTTTGGTGCGACTGTGGGTTGAGAAAACCATAGAACCCCAGGATGGCCATCATCTTCTGTTTCCACCTGAGCGTCCTGACCTTTCTCATGGCCAACCCCTCGACGATGGCAAACACCTTGGTGGATGTTCCAGAACTCCAAATGCGAGACCTGCACTGTGGGGATCCAGATTGGGAACATCTCCCAGAGGCAGATGAGAAATTGCCTCCAGAAGTGGAAACTGCCATGTAGCTGGCTAAGAGAAGGGGGAGATGTGGCAGGTAAAAGCGGTAGGGGGATGTGTGCTGATTGGCACGGTGAACAAAAGGAAGGGCGTCAATCACAGGCGCGTGCTTGCTGAGTTAATGCCTCGTGCTAGGCGGGTTGAAGGGAGGGGCATCGGTGCGTGAGCGCGTGACTCGGGTGTGTTCGGGCATGCGCAGCGGATGTATGGGTATAAAAGACCACGCAAAAGTTCCAGTAAACGAGAGTTGACTCCACAGCATCTGTGATTGTGTCTCTCTCCCCGGGATGGGATCCCGGTTCTTTAGGGTCTATTAATTGTCGCGCCGCGACAGGGCTTTTACTATCTACATCCTCATTATCTCCACCTTTATTAGGTTTTTCTAGATAACGACTTTATCACCACTGGCAAGAAGGTAACACAGTTCACATTGCTGTACTACTTTATAGTTATCTCTTGGGAGAACACAAAGTTTCAGAGCAAACTACTATAATTATTTAGGCAAAAACTGATAATGTGGGTGGGGTCTCTTTTTATCATGACAGAAGTTATAGGCCTTAGCAAATTAAGTTTTCTACATAAACTTTATTTTTTACTAAAAGCTTGTCTTCTTTGTTACTGTAATTGTACATCAGTGTTCATCACAAACATGAAAATCAATAAGTGCTCTGATTATAGTATTATTTCTATAAATCACAGTACATCACACAAATAGGGTTATTAATCTTTAAAGCCATTTCAAAGTCATTATTATTTTTAAACACTGATCTAACAAAAGTTACTATAAAAGTTACGGTAATAGTATAAACCAGCTAGGGAAAATAAGTGATGGAACAACCAGGAAACCAACATTTAGAGCATCTTGAAACTCAAAAGAACTATACAATCTTATTTGCCATAGGAGATTTAAAATGTACTCTTTCTTTAAAAGCTTTATTAAATAGAAAGAAAACAATGGCAACTTTTTATTGCTCCAGTATTCTCTAAAAATGAAAATCAAGTCATTGATAACAGTGGTATTTAGTAGCTTCATTTTCTGCAAGTTCTACAATTAAAGACTACGCTTCATTATAGATTTAATGCTGAAGTATTTGTGAGCCTTTTATTCAAATATTCTACGATACTCCTGTGAAATTACACAGCCAACCACTGCTATAATATTTTGGTACCTGGGCTCCCTTTCTCCCTCCATCCTAAGTCCATAGAGAACGCACCCCTTCCCCAGTTCAAAGCCAAGGCAAGCTGTGCGGTTAGGATTCTTGAAAACAACACTCCTGCAGAACTTTTACTTCTGTGTCCCTAACTCTGAATTCCCCTTGCATAGCTCCCATAGTCCCTTCCCTGATCACTCATGCTCAGTTACACCATACTTAATCCAGTGTAAATAAAATACTTTCTGCCCTACTGGTTGCCCCTTTCAAGCACAAGCATTTAACATACTTTCAGCGTATTGAGAGTAATTCCAATTCAATACTGTAATCTTTGCAGGGAATCTTCAGTGCTAAGTACCTCAAGATTATAAAATGGCCTCATTGTAGCCCTCTGGTCAAACTGGCTGAGCTCCAACCACTTCAATTAACTGTAAAACTGAAAGAAGAGTAATGCTGTACTCAGGGAAGACACTGAAAGGACGTGGAGCCAAAGAGTCGTCGTTTTGTTCAGAAACCCAAAAGAATTGCAAAAGGCACAGTATCGTTTACAGCAGTCAAAAGGCAACATTGCATCGACCTTGATTTTTCGAATTTTTTTCATTAGATACCACTAAGATCTTTTTCAAATGTTTTTACATAAACACTAATCAGCAACCCAGAGATAACTCAGATACAGTATCTTATTTACCAACCTTCTCTAAGTGCAAACACTTAACAAGTCTTTTGACAGCTAGAAAGAACTCCAGCCTTTATCATGGAGAATTTCGGTATCCTTTGCAGCAGCCTGTGTCAGCTACTAAGAAAGTATGCTTACATTTCCTACGTAAATCATTATCAGAGAGGTTCTATTCCTCCATATCACATGTGGCAATCTCAAAACTTATGTGCTCCCAAATTATGCTTTGTTTGGGCTTTAAAATATACTACAGTTCTAAAAATAAAATGCAAGCTTTGAAGATGGTAAAGCTGATAATATGCTAAGGGAAGACGCTCAACAGAAAGATTGTCAAGAGTCAGATTGTGAGTTACAAAGAAACATTTACAAGTTGAGATCTCTTTCCAACCCTTTACCCAAAAGGACTGTTTCAAGTGCTGGGAAATTCTCCTTGTACTACCATGACCGTAAGTATATGTCAGCTACAGCATTTGTAACGACCACCCATGAGCACACTTTCAAATATGCGATGCCTAAGATGGCATGTTGGGTGAAACATCAAATATTTAGTGGAATAAATTCAAGTCTTCTACAAAGTTGTGGGGAAACCTAGTGACAGCACAAATAATAACATGCCAAGCTGAAGGCTTAGCAAACGTAGTCTTTTGCATCACAGTGTGAACCATGCACTCATTCACATCGTGCACAACTAAAGGTAATTGTATTTAAATTAAAATTAATTTAAAATTAATTATTAAATTAAATTAAATTAATTAAATTAATTAAATTACAGTTAAATTAAAATTAAATTAAGTTTTAGAAAAAAAAACAGCAACTAAATTTTGTTCCTTTGCAAGTACACAAAGGCGGAAGTAGGGCTTTGATTTTCCTACAATTGCCAGTCAAGCATTTGGTCAAAAAGATACCATAATATTATTATGAAAGCCCTGTTCTACTGATGACAGTGTGCCTTTCAGAACTGAAGTCTGAATTCACTCCGTAACTTAAGTTTGTACTGAAGAACGCCAGTGAATTATGTATATTTTAACTATTAGTAGTTTTTTATTTAATAATTAATGATTTTCTCAAACAAGTGCACTAGGCTAAGTCTGCATGTGACAGTCCTCACAGACTCAATGTTTTCAGCACTCTGGCTGTTCTATTCTAAAGAACAATCTGCTGCCTACAGTGTAAGTTTCTAATTACGGTAAATTACTACATGGCCCAGCAAAAGGAATTTGCTTGTTCTTTACAGCTGACCTCAGTCAAGCAATATTCTGAGAAGAAAATATAGCAGTGGCACAATGCCTGTTGCAGGAGACCAGGGAAGGTGCACTCACCACACAGATGTGCCTCATACACAACCCTTTTAATCTTGCCTAGTGAACCAGCTTTGTACCAGAAAAGCCTTCAAATTTTGATTTGCTAACATGTATTGATTTTCACTATCAAGATTGCTCTTAGTCAACAAAGAAGTAATTACTTTAATGATTATTCCAGTAATTACTCAAGTAGTCAACAGGGAAGTAATTACTAAATTAATTCTACCATCACCAAAGAAATGATGAACTTACACAGGTTGGAACAAAAAATACAAAATATTTCTACAAGTCATATTTAAATAATTTATTTAAATAAATTTTGAATATTTAAAAGTGCTTCAAGTTCACAATCAAGTTCTATCTAGAAAAACCAGTATAGAAAAAGAAGTATTTACTTCAGGAAAATTTAGACACGACTTTCAGTGTGCCCAGATACTTATTCACACTTCCAAAGTATTAAAAATTGTACTGCATTTAATCAGAAAAATACAAATGGCCAAGAAAAAAGTATATCCAAGAATACAAAAAAGCAAACAAAAAACCAAATAACCATACCTCCTTTTGGGGTGTGACCGCTTTAATCTCTGTAACCTCACTAAATACAAGTTGGCCCAAAAGAAAGAATCAAAACTAGCATCAATTCATAATGGTGTTCCACAGGAAACTAGTGTAACAACTCACACTATTTTAAGGTTTGAATATTTTTTTTTCCAAAATAATATCAGTAATCTCTAAACATCGCATCTATGTATTTTAAGTGAAGTGGATAAATTTCAAGACACTCCGTAACTGAACATCACCACACTGAGTTTCTGAAAGACTGTATTAGTGAAATACACGTAAGGCTGATCTATTTATCAGCATGTTTTCTTCATATTTACCCCACTCTGATGAAATATACATATGATCAGCAAATAAAATTAACTCTATGAGAAGAATGTAAATAACTGTTCAATCAGTAAGCAAATAAACCCACTAAAAATATCACATAATAATTCCCTTCCTTCATAAATGGCTCATGACCAAAAGCAACCTATTTTAGACTATAAAAACAAGTCCCTTTGTTCTCAAGTCAAAATAGGACATAAAAGAAATACTGAAAATGTTTTTCTACAAGTGTCTTAGAACTGACTACATATAGGAAAGTACAACACTGGTAGGGAAGTCATCATTTGTACAGTTTCGGGCCTTCTTGACTTTGTACACATTTCTGCTAAATACATTTGCTGACATAATTCTAAATAAGGTTACTTCACTAGAAGCTGCTGTGTGCTTCTTTGATAAATACAAACATAACAAAAAGATCGAAAGAAAAATCCCAAGATGAAGAAGAAAATACAGTTAATGACCATCCAACCAAAGATATGTAAAATAGGGAAAATCTAAGCATACACATACAGTCTGGAAATTCAGGTAGTGTTCTTTCTCAGTAGCTGCTTGTCCTGCTTTCAGCTGAGATATTGTTAATAGCACACCAATGTTCTGGTTGTTGCTGGAGTGATGGGGCCATGCTGCTCATGGGGAAGAGCCACTGCATTTACGGTGTAGCAAGAGCCATATACGAATTAGCAAAAGTTTGTTCCACGAAGGAACAAAGTGAAAGGACCTGCACAGGAAATTCAGTTCCTAGGAGTAAAGTGGCAAGATGGGCATCATCACAGCCCAACGGATGTGATCAACAAAATCACTACCATGTCTCTGCCCATTAGTAAGACAGAGACACAAACTTTCCAGGGCATAGTGGGTTTTTGGAGAAGGCATGTTCCAAACTATAGCCTCACTGTAAGCCCCCTTTACCAGGTGATGGGGAAGGAGTATAATTTTACGTGGGGCTCTGAGCAGCAGCAGGCTTTTGAGTAAATTAAACAGCAGATAGCCCGTGCCATGGCCCTGGGGCCAGTACAGATGGACAGGACGTAAAGAACATCCTCTACACTGCTGCTGGAGAGAAAGGTCCCATTTAGAGTCTGTGGCAAAGAGCCTCAGGACCGAGGCCAACCCCTGGGATTCTGGAGTCGAGCGTACAGGGGGTCTGAAGAGTGCTACACTCCAACTGAGAAGGAGATCTTAGCCACATACGAGGGGGTTCAGGCTGCTTCCAAAGTAATCGGAACTGAAATGCAGCTCCTCCTAGCACCTCGACTGCCAGTGCTCAACTGGATGTTTAAAGGAAAGGTTCCCTCCACCCATCATGCTACTGATGCCACCTGGAGTAAGTGGATTGCATTGATTACTCAACGAGCTTGGATGAGGAACCTCAGTCATCCAGGAATCTTAGAAGTGATCATGGACAGGCCTGAATGTAAAAAGTTTGGAACATCACCAGGAGAAGAGGTATTGCGTGCTAAAGAGGCCCCACCATACAGTGAATTACCAGAAAATGAGAAGAAATATGCCCTGTTCACAGATGGATCGTGTTGCATTGTGGAGAAGCACTGCAGATGGAAATCTGCTGTGTGGAGCCCTACACAACAAGTTGCAGAAGCCACGGAAGGAAAAGGAGAATCAAGCCAATTTGCAGAGGTAAAGGCTGTCCAGCTTTTGTTTTTAGGCCCATCTCCCTACCCTCTTTCCCCTTTTCCCTTCTCCCTTTTCCTGGGGCATTAGTCTGTGGGTCCCTCCACCCCATTATTCATGGAACCAGGCCGAACCAGGCCGTAAACGGTTGACACACTGCATTTTTGTTTCTATTTCATTTTCTGTCTTAGTAAATATTTTTTTATCACAACCCACAAATTCTATTTTATTTCCAGTTCTCTCCCTCATCTCACCTCAGGGGAGTGAGTGAACGTCTGTGTGGCACTGAGCTATTTGCTGGGTGAAATAACAACCTTGTAAGATTTATTTCTTCAAATTAAAAAAATAAATAAATCCTTAAGTAGCCCATGTTGTCTTAAAATGTAGCTTTGCCATCTGTAGAGTCTTAAATCCTTTCTTCAGTATAAGATACCTGTGGATAAAAAACTTCCAAACCAAACATCTCCTTTCTTCCAAGCACATCTATCAATAAAACTAGCTTTTTATTTTCAGGGATTATATCCTTATATCTAATTGCCTAGTTAATGCACCCACAACATTTGCTTTTGACTAGGCTTTCACAGACCAATGTAACAGCAGAAACATTAGCCTCTGCAAAATGTAAATCAGTTCTTGAGCACGTCTGAAAATCTCGTAGATCCTATGGTGCATGGTTTACTGCCAAGAACTTCATCTGCTTATAAGGAATACATGAGCATGGGGGAAGAGAGGAGATTTTGGTAAAAAATTGGTAGAGGGTTCTTGCAGATCATTTTTGTGGCCTTCTCTTTGAATACATTTCATTGACTATTAAAATTCCAAAGCCCGGAATTATTATACTCTGGGAGTTTCAGAAAGCTCCAACCAGACTGGAGTCCTACCAAAAGGCAGCACAGGCTCTCTCCTCTACCATGACCACAGAATCACAAGGTTGTAAAGGACCTACAAGGTCATCTAGTCCAACCATCCTCCTATCACCACTTCTACCCACTAAGCAACTAAATCCTATGTCGTAGCACTCATCCAGTTGCCTCTTGAACACCACCAGGGATGGTGACTCCACCACCTTCCTCGGCAGGTCATTCCAGTGCCTGACCACTCTTTGAGAGAAAAAGTTTTTCCTTACATCTAATCTGAATTTCCCCTGGCACAACTTGTGGCCATTTCCTTGGGTCCTATTTGTTGTCTGGGAGAAGAGCCCAACCCCCTCCTCATCACAACCTCCCTTCAGGAAGTTGTAGAGTGCAATGAGGTGTCCCCTGAGCCTCCTCTTCTCCAGGCTAAACAATCCCAGCTCCCTCAGCTGCTCCTCATAGGATTTGTGCTGTAGACCCCTCACCAGTTTTATTGCCCCTCTCTGGACACATTCCAGGGCCTCAATGTCTTTCTTGTACTGAGTGGCCCAAAACTGAACACTGTACTCAAGGTGCAGCCTCACCAGAGCTGAGTACAGGGGTTGATTACCTCCCTGGTTCTGCTGGCTACACTATTTCTAACGCAGGCCAGGATGCCATTGGCCTTCTTGGCCACCTGGGCACACTGTTGGCTCATGTTCAGCCAAGAATCAACCAACACCCCCAGGTCCCTTTCCTCTTCACAGTCTTCAGCATTGTTCCCTTAGGCTTATCTCTGGTGAGCCCTGTTTTATCCCCTTCCCCCATCATTGCTAGTTTAAAGTTCTCTCAATGAGCCCTGCTAGCTCCTGTGCTAGGATTCATTTCTCCCTTCAAGACAGGTGAGTTCCATCCATGGACAACAGGCCAGGGGCTGAGTAAACTGCCCCATGGTCAAAAAAAACAAAGTTCCTGTCTTGACACCAGCCTCTTAGCCAATAATTCATTACCTGTGTTTTCCTAGCCCGCTCTGTGTCCTTCACTGCCCCAGAAGGTACAGAACAAAAAACCACTTGTGCTCCTGCTCTTTGAACAATTTGCCCTAAACCCCTGAAATTCTTTTCATAGTTCGCAGGCTTCTCTGAGTGATTTTATCACTGCCCACCTGAACTATGAGTAATGGGAAGTAATCAGTGGAGTGAACCAGCTCCGGGAGCTTTCTAGTTATGTCCCTGACCTGGGCCCCAGGAAGGCAGCACACTTCCCTACGGGTCAGGTCTGGTCTGCAAATGGGGCCCTCCATTCTTCTGAGAAGGGAGTCACCTACCACAACCACCCTTCTTTCTTTCCTGGCAGAGGCAGTCTCAATGCACGTAGTAGAGTGCCTTGCCCTTGGTAACCTCTTAGGAGAACCTTCCCACACCTCCCCACTTACCTCCCTTTCAACGTCCAATGCTGCAAACCTATTGCTTAGGGGGACCTGGGGATGCAAGGTAGGCAGGGGGGTGGTTTGCCCACAATACTAAGCAGGTACCCTCTCCCAACCCTCCCCATCACTCAGGTCCCCCGCCTCCGCCTGACAGGGACAGGGCAGGGGGTCCACCACCCATTGTAGGGTATCTGCCTGGCGCCTTTCCCTCTGGCACGCCAGGGAGCTACTCTACCAGTCGATCTCTTGCTCACAGTCCCCGATGGCCGTCAGTCTTACAACTTCCTCTTTCAGCTCTGCCACTATGCTAAGCAGATCATCCACCTGCTTGCACCTCATACAGGTGGAATTCTTGCTGCTTTCCCCTGACAGCAGCGGGCTGAGGCACTCCCTGCAGCCAGAAACCTGGACAGCAACACCTCTAGGCAGGTCCTCTGTCTAGGTCACCACAGTTTTCTTGGGGCAAGCTCTCTGCCTAGTGGAGACCACGGTTAACCATCCTGGTGCCCAACAGGCAACAGCACCCTTTGCTTGCTCTGTGTTTGTCCTGTGTGCTTCCGCCCTCCCTGAGGCTGCTTATAACCTGGAGGCCAAACCAAGGTCAAGGGTGGGCAGTGCCAGTTCTGCCCATGCTGCCTCAGCAGCCTACCAACAAGTTGCCAGCTGCCCCCAGCATAGCAAAGGACTTCAGCTAGCTTCAAAAAGCCCCCAAAAGGGCTTTTTGTCGGCCTTTTTTGCTTTAGATCCCTTCCCCAGTGGAGGCTTACCTGCCCTGAAGCCGATCTCAGCAGAAATGACAATGATGTGATGACAAATCACATAGTAGGACAGGGAAATCTGACACTGCCTCTGTCCATACACAGGACAACTAAGAAAGATCAAATAGTAACTGCAGTTTGGGTAACCTGTGAAAATCAACCAACAAAGCCTTTCTATCCTCATCAATTCAAGGTTGCAGCAGACATAAACAAAGTAAGGAGGTCTCTTCCTCTTTAAAGCACTCCATAATTTCTTTGTGGATCTAGGACAATCCTCTTATCCTCTCTTCTCTCACATCTACCATTTAATATAATTAAAACAAGGAACAGTACCTTCTCATTTTACGTCTTATTTGCTCCTTTGTGTAACTTGCTCTGTACTCTGTTTCTCTTTGTTTGGGTGAAATTGTTTCCCTTCGTTGTTTGCTTTTAAAGGGACTGTCTACTAACCATAGCCCTTTAGGACTCACTACAGGATTTCTCCACATCCATTTGGAAGGGAAAAAGGGATAAGAAGCCTTACCCAAGGATACCTTTATTAATGTCTAGAACAATGCTGACCAAACAAATGAGTCATCAGGAATATGGGGAAATACTATCTGGAGAGCTGCCCCGAGGGACAATGGTCTTTTTAAAGATTTCCCTTTTCTCCTCTTGACTTTCCTCTTTATTTTTAAAAGATTAGGTCAAACATAGCAGACTCAGCAGAGCAACCTGTACTGAGCAGCTGCCCTTCTCACTGTTAGGTCTTTGATGAACTTCTCCACTGCTAAGAGATGCTTTTCAAGTGGCAACCTGGTCACCTGGCTAAGATTTTCACCTGTGAGTCCCTCAAAAATCACAGCCTGATTGATTTCCTCCGTGATGTACTCAAGGGTGTTGGCATACAAGTCTGAAATGCTTTCAAGGCATTAGGATCTGTGAACAGAGAATACTGGCTAAAGGCATAGTTCTGCTTTGCAACTAGCTGCAAATTCTTGTCTTCTCCCTGACGTTATCTTGGAAAGAAAGAAAAGCCACTAAACATAGAGTTCCATCTAACCTTTAGGTGGTGAATTCAATCTCTGGTTATATATCCAAATCAAGAAATCAATAGAGATTACAAAAATGTTAAGCAACTATAACCAGGCTCCTTATCATTGTTAATTTTTGTCACATTATAACAGTACAAAAGACGTAACACTTCCATACATCTTCTTACTGAGAGGCAGGATAACTACTGTGCAAATTACGATTTTCTATGTAGGAAGGCCCTACAGAGGAATCTCAACAGGCTGGATTGCTGGGCTGAGGCCAGCAGGATGAAGTTCAACAAGAGCAAGTGCCAGGTACTGAACTTCGTTCACAACAACCCCAGGCAATGCTACAGTCTTGGAGCAGAGTGGCTGGAAGACTGCATGGAAGAAATGGACCGGAGGGTGTTGGTTGATGCTTGGCTGAACATGAGCCAGCAGTGTGCCCAGGTGGCCAAGAAGGCCACTGGCATCCCAGCTTGTATCAGAAATAGCGCAGCCAGGAGCAGCAGGGAAGTTGATCATCTCTCTGTACTCTGCTCTGGAGAGGCCGCACCTTGAGTACTGTGTTCAGTTTTGGGTCCCTCTCTACAAGAAAGACACTGGGGCCCTTGAGAGTGTCCAGAGAAGGGCAGCGAAGTTGTAAGGGGTCTGGAGCACAAATCTTATGAGGAGCGGCTGAGGGAACTGGGATTGTTTAGCCTGGAGGAGGCTCAGGGCCCTCTACAAGTACCTGAAAGGAAGTTGTTGTGGTCAGTCTCTTCTCCGAGGTAACAGCGACCTCAAGTTGTACCAGGGCAGGTTCAGACTGGATATTAGGAAAAGCTTCTTCTCAAAAAGTGTGGTCAGGCACTGGAAAGGGCTCTACAGGGAAGTGGTGGAGTCACTGTCCCTGAACTGTTCAGGAAATGTGCAGATGTAGTACTAAGGAACATGGTTTAGTGGGCAATATTGGTGGTAGGTGGGCGGCTGGACTAGGTGATCTCAGATCTCTTCCAACCTTAATGATTCTATAATTCTAAATCACTAACTGAAAGTTAGGTGAGATTCAACTTCTTGGGAACAGAATACTCTCAGAGTTCCCATTCTCACTCCTCTTTTTTTTTCCCCTTTAAATACTGTTCTTTAAAGATTGCTTCTCATGGCCCTTCTAGCCAGGAGTAATACTTCACCCCTCCCATTCCTACTCCCTTTCTATCTATCACTAAACTTATTCAGCTGCAGTAATCTAGGAGGAACTGTGAACCTCTGTCCACCAAAGAACTCCAATCCTTCTGTCCAAACTGAAGTTTCACTGCATGTCTGTGGGATCTGCTTGAGAACATTTGGATGCCCAGATGTTGTCTGAAGTGGGGAAAATTCAGCTCTGTCTCTCCCTGAGCAAGGCTGTTCTATTAATCTTTTAACATGTCTGAAATCACCATCAGCTTTCGCGTCATTCCACAGGCAAAAGCTCTATTAGGTTATGTAACCACAAATATAAATACTATTGCAGCAGTGTCATAGAATCATAGAATGGCCTGGGCTGGAAGGGACCTCAAGGATCAATCCCACTGCTGCAGGCAGGGCTGCCAACCTCCATATCTAATACTAGACCATTGCTATTCCCCAACAAATAAAGTTTTTCAACATTAACAAGGAGGATTCTATATTACACTTAGGTATAGCCATTATTCTTGAAGACAGTCATCTATTTTTATCTTTTGTTTTCTAAGATAGAAATTTTAGACTATCTGGCATTTCAGCAGCCCTATCAGCTCACAGCAGTGTATGATTCATTAATGGGCTCATCTCAATCTCAAAATTCTAGGGCAATTAAATAGGAATCAGTGTTTCTCCAGAGAGGTTTCTCCATCTAAAAATAAAATAGAAGTTAGACAGTGACTGGCATTATTTATTACAACAATTCTACTGGAATGATAATACAGCAGCTTTCACATGCAAATATACATACATTTAAATGATTTAGTAAGGATTAAAGTAAGGCGCTTAATACATTTCTTTGCTTGTGCTCAATCTTTTCATTCACTTAAGAATCTTATAAAAAATGCCTCTCAAAGCAATTCTTCTGGACTGTGAAAAAATGCCAGTACACCACACTGAGAATATTTTTGGCTCTGAAAGAAGAGATGCCACATAGGAAAGGAACAGCAAGTCAAAGATGTTTAAATAGCTCCTTATAAGTTGGGATTCAACAATACGCTTACACAATCTAAGGAGGTAACAAATAGGTACGTTTAAAAATATAAGTGTCACTGAGATACTAAAACTTTCAACAGGAAATAGGATCGTAGCCATAAGATTTATCAAGGCAAGGTTCACTTCAAAATAGGTTTGAATAACTATGCCTCTTAGCACCCTTAAAACAAAGCTCCAGTATAATGGGCTGGATCCCACTCCTGCTTGTCTCTCCAGATGCAATAATAATATTTCCTTTCCAGGATCAAACAAAAATAAGATCATGTATGGAAAATTACATTTGTGTTTTCAGTGCAGTATTTTCTCACTGTCACAAGTTTACGCTGCTTAGTAACTGCAGCACAAAGCTGCACAGTAGATCTGAACTGCAGATGTTGTTTCACTCTGCTCCAATGTGGAAAGGAAGAAACTTTCCAATGAAGGCCAACCAGCTCTGCAGGAAACTGTTATCCAAGGAGCGGTTCCTCAAAATCTCACTGTGCTGTTTAATAGCCAGGGCTGCTTGTCTGCTATGATTGCACATTTATTTCAAAACTATGAGGCTGATACGAGCCACCATTAAAAACAGAGAATATGCAAGGTAGCAGAAAAAAGAGGTTCTCCTAATCCCTAAAAATGCTATAAAGAACAATGGGTGGAGCAGCTACATAATTAGCAAATATATCCTACTTTAACGCTAATGTATCATGGTACAACAAACAGCAAATATTGTTAAACTAAACACCCCATCTCTCTAGCCTCTTTGGAAAAATAAGTATTATCTCTTGACCCTCAAACTTGATTAATTTTAAAATGTGGAGGCAAAAGTCATTATTCACGTCTATTCCTTGAAAGGCAACATAAGTAGAAGGGAATTCAATGTGTGTCATTTTTGCATGAAAAAGGTTAGTGCTATGCATTAGATATATTAGCCTCACTCCTTCCCTACTTTCTCTCCTGTTCACTCCTACAACAATTTTTTATAGGTTAGAATTCCCTCTTCTTCTTGCTGTGAATATCTTTTGCAAATCCTGAAACTTGTTACAATTAAATGTCAGGTTCTTGAGGGCAGGCTAGTCAGTATCCTAACTACATAGGTCACTCCAAAAGTAATGCCTCCTCTTAACTTCCATGGAAACTACAGCAGATACAAAGAGCATAATAATGCTATTTGGTAGAGGAAATTCTCAGCTACAAAACAGTTTCTCAAAATAGTCACCACTATGCATTTTCACCAGTGATCAACAAGAGCCTTGCATGCTGCAACTGTAAACCTCTGCAAAAGCAGAAGTGACCCACTGTTTCACAGCTGCTGTGACGCCAATGTTGCTGAAACATACTACCCACCACCTCACTGTGCCAACATCCACTGCTTCGTCTCCACAAGCACGCAACAACCGTCAATTAAGGTCAATGGGTGCCATTTTTTCCACATAGAGGAATTCAATTTCACACCTTTGCTTCATACACACATCCCTGTCAGACACCATTTTGTCAGAATGTCCCTTTGCTGCCATCTGTTGCATGGCAAAAAAAAGTAATTGAATATGAGTGGGAAAGTTCAACCTCTATTGCAACCTCTACTGTTGTGCTCTATCAATTATTGTTTCCATGGAAATACATAGGAGGCATTACTTTTGGAGTAGCCTCTGTGTATGTGGCCCAAGACAATTTCTGTTCACTCAAAGCGGCCCAGGCAAACCAAAAGGTTGGAAACCTGTGGGCTAGGTGATCCACATGCACCTGATGCTCGTAACTCCAGAACAAAGAGCCAAAACACACTTCACAAATAAAGGCTTGAACCGCAAGTAAATTTTCTTTCGGAAAGCTCTCTGGCAACAGCCTGACTACACTATTACCTACAGATTACAGAGATTTTATGTATGGTTTACATTAAAACAAAACATCATGATTTTACTGCTCTGCTAGCAATTGAGACATGATCTAGATTGATTCCAAGTGTTTATCAGTACTGATGACTGCAGTCAAGTAGAACAGCATACTGGTGTGCCTCTACACTGAAAGTCATAAGCCACTGCTCTTTCTGATTATTCAGAATATTTCATTTCATATCTTTATTAAAAATCTGCAGTCCATCAAAATTAACAACCTCATGCAGAGGTATGGGCAAGTGAAAGCATGGCTGGAAGGCTGCCCAGCAGCAAAGGATCTGGGGACGTAATTGTCCCTCTGTACTCTGCACTGGTGAGTCTGCATCTCAAATACTGCATTCAGTTTGGGCCCCTCAGTACAAGAATGATGTTGAGTTGCTGGAACATATTCAGAGAAGATCAATGAAGCTGATGAAGGGACTAGAAAACAAGACCTATGAGGAACAACTGAGGGAACTGGGGTTGTTCAGTCTGGAGAAAAAGCTGAGGGGAGACCTCACCAATCCCTACAGGTACCTGTAGGGAGGTTGCTGCAAGGAGGTGTTGGTGTCTTTTCTCAGGTGACAATTGATAGAATGCAAGGAAACAGTCTCAAGATGTGCCAGGAGAGGTTTAGATTGGGTAGCAGGAAGAATCTCTTCTTGGAGAGGGTGGTTTAGGCATTAGAATACACTTCCCAGGGAAGTGGTGGAGTCAGTACCCCCAGAGCTATTTAAGAGACGTATGGATGTGGCATTACGGGACACAGTTTAGTTGTGGGACTGGCAAGTCAGACGGGGGGTGGGCTTGGTGATCTCAGAGGTCTTCTCCAGTCTAGATAATTCTGTGATTCTGCTATTTGTCCAGAAATGAAAACACTGTATCAGAAGTAAGAAAAGAAGTCAGAATCTTGCAAATCAGTATTTAAATAAAGGTTTATTTCAACCGGCCAATTTCATTTATTTTAAGAGCACCTTATTCTGAATGCTATGAAATTTAAATAGGCTCATCAGGTTTTTAAGAGCACTAGTGAAGACTTCATACACCTTAGATAACAATTTTCAGTGGGTGTAACTGAGTTATTATATCAGTTATAGTCAAAGACACTAAGCCTCCATATCTATGAAGACTATATTTTTACACCCATGTTCAGTATTATTCTGCCTTTCCACCCGAGAAACTTCCCAGTATGAAAAGCTGATGATGTCCAATTATTTTTGAAAAATAAATGTAACATATTACAATTATACGTTATGACACTCTCTCAGAACATAAAGACACGAAGGTATTGCATGGTGATGCAATGACTTGACACAGAAACAGATGTTTTCATGCATCACAGTTTGCCTGCTTTGGCCTGAAGGACAAAAAGAGGAATCCCACCGCTGCTTGCTATACCAAGATTTATGCCTAGCGTCTGAAGGTTCTTTCACAGTTTTGAAAATATTTTTTAGAAGGTCACAAGACATTCTAAGTTTTAGGAGGAAAAATTGTTCAAGGAGACAAACTCTGAATGCTTCTACCACAATAATTTCTGAAGCATTAAGTATGTTAAACCATTTATAGACATGAGTCCTGCTACAAATAGTTTATATAACTGTTATAAGATCCCTATGTCATGTTGCTGAGGGGAAAAAAAAAGTCAACCATTTCTGTAACAGTCCATTTAAAAGAGGGGCTTCACTTCCCCTACACGTAATAGAAAGCTGCCTGACCAAGGGATATAGAAGCCATGAGATTGAAGGCTGAGTGCTACATTGCCTATACAACAAATGGGTGTAAGGGATGTACTCAAATGCATGAAATTGGAAAAACAGATGAGTAACAAAATCTACATTTTAACAATGAACATTAAATACAGAACTTATTTTCTGATACATGTTTGTAACCCTGTTGATTTAAAATTAACAATTAAAGATTCAATACTGCTCTGAGGACTCTGTAAGTACAATACTGACAAGTCCATGAGAAATCATACATGCTGTTCCACATATTTATTCAAAAATCTCTTTTCACTTTCTCTCTAAGGAGGACAATGGCTGCTTAGTACACATTTACCACACACGCAATATTAAAATACAAGCATTTTTCAAAGTAGTAAGTGTTGTTTGATGCATTTTTTTTGTTTATTTTTGTGTGTTTTTTTTTTTTCAAAGAACCTTTCTGTTTTCAGAAGTATTCCCACTGTTTCTCATTTGGAGTATAGTGCAGTCAGTATTCACTCTAAGTTGCTGGGATTTCTTATTTTATTTTTTTACTTTAGCTTGATCATAAAACCTAAAAAGCAATTATTTAGACACAACATATCAGTTCTGACATGACAGAGAAGGTTATTCTATTCGCCAGGTGCTAACGTACCCATGGAGCTCAGGAGTAAGCCAGCAGCAGGGCTTGAGGCAGCACAGCTAGGCTGGCACCTTCGTATGGAAATACAGTCAGTCTTCACACTACGTCTCCATGGTCTTAGCAACTTCTATCAGCACTAGCCAAAGAAATACTGTGTGCCAGCTCCCTGCTCAGCCTAGATATAGCCAGTTCATCACCTCATGTTCACGTATTTTGTTTACCCAGATCAACATTTCACACTAAATGCCTTTCCCAATTACAAAATTTAAAGTTACCTCTGATAGCAACGTCCTCTGCTTGGGATTTGTGTATTTTCATTTTTTTTTCCTGCAGTATTTCCTGAATTATTCTTCAAGTACGACTACTTGTAGAATGTATCTGAAATGTGCTCACAGTGAATCTCTGAATCTTCCCCTAACAAAACTGAGCTTTTAAGAGGATTCCCCTTCCTTACTGAGGTAATGATAAAACATTCCCACTCTCTTTACACAGAACAGACTTCCCTAGCTCACTTTAGCTTTACTTTCCAGAATGGCAATGGAAAACGCACAAATTTATAATACAAATTTTAGAATCCCTATACTATTACATATTTGCATTTAAAGAAAAAAAAATCAGTGTCATGGTTTTGTGATTTTTGTTGTCTGTATTCCACATCATTACATCATGTGAAGCACTAGCAGTTAAAGAGTTAATTCCCGGGTTACTGCAAACTGCCTTTTTTGGTGTGTGGCCCTCCGAGGGGGAAGGGAGGAGGTGCACTCCCCAGGGGTCTTTGTGTTGGAGGGGGTGGTGAAGCCGCCTGGGAGACGCAGGGTCTGTCCCTTCCTGCCCAGCGGAGAAGCACGTGGTCCTCCTGCAGTTTACTGTGTAAGAATCTCAGCTTGTAAACTGTTACAATTTCACTAGCCTCATTTTCGATATATTTAATAAAATTAGTTGTTCCTCCTCAGATTGGTGCCGCTGTTTTGTTTTACATCCACCTACGAGTCCCCTCCCTTTCCCCTCTTCCCTTTGTTTCCCCAGGGTGCGGGTCCGCGGCTTCCCTGCCGCTTCAGCTGCCGGACCGCTCAGGGCCAGCCCCTAGCCGCCGACAATTTTTTTTTTTTTCTCTTTTCTCTTTTTTTTCTTTCAGGCCTGTCCCCCTTGTCACGGACGCAGACCCTTAGATAATACCGTGACAATCAGTAACCAAGAATGAAAAAAAAACAAAAGCAGATTCCAGATTACGGGACATCAGGTTTGTGTACCATTTAAACCTCGAGCAGGCAAAGTTAATATGAAAGCTGCAGTGCATGACAGCATTTTTCTCTGTCTGGCTAGAATCTATCCTAAACCTGATAAAATGTTTTATCGGTTGTGTCAAAAATAGCTAATTTTTGACAAAATGCATCTTTTCCAAGACTGTTTTTAAAACAAAAATTGCCAGGAAATAGGCAAGCAGCTCTACATAATTAAATAGATCTTTTCATTAGAAAAGATGAAAGTATTGCAAGTTCTTAAATATTTCACATTTTGTACTTGAATTAACTTAGAAATTTGATTTCCTTTTTCCTATTTCCATTTGGCTATAAATACGAATACATAAGGAAGTAATCAAATATTTTATTGCACAAAACAAGTTTTGCCTGTTTTCTTTCCCAGACAAAGCAAACAAAAAAAAGCATTGCTTTGTACAACTGTTTATGTTAGAAAAACTCAGGAAACCTAAGTGGAGAGATCAATAGGTAACATTCATAGCTCCTTTTCAGACTGAATCATTTTATTCAACATGAAAACATTTCTGAACAACCTATTCCACAAGCAATCTCCTCCACACTTTCTATCATTTAGTCCAATCCATGCACTGACTTAGAAACTTAAGTACATTCTGGTTTTAAATTCTAGTAAATATACATATAAATCGCAGAACTATTTGGGTTGGAAGGGACCTCTAGAGATGATCTTGTCCAAACATCCTGCTAAAGCAGGTTGCACAAATAGGTGTCCAGGCGGGTCTTGAATATTCATCTGCAGAGAAGGAGACTCCGCAGCCTCCTTGGGCAGCTCATTCCAATGCTCTGTCACTCTGACAGTGAATAAGTTACTCCTTGTATGGAACTTCCTGTGTTCTAGTCTCTGTCTGTTGTCCCTTATTCTACTGTTGCTCGCTACCAAAAATAGTCTACCCCCACCAATTTGATTCCTGCACTTTAGATGTTTAAAAACAATTACAAGATCCCCTCTCAGCCTTCTCTTCTCCAGACTGAACAGTCCCAGGTCTCTCAGCCTTTCCTCATATGGTAGATGCCCTATGCCCTTAAGCACCTTTGTGGCACTCCTCTGGACTTTTTCTAGTAGATCCCTGTCTTTTTTGAACTGGGGAGCCCAGAACTGGATACAGTGCTCCAGATGCGGCCTCACCAGGGCAGAGTAGAGGAGGAGGATCACCTCCCTCAACCTACTGGCCACATTCTTTTTAATGCACCCCAGGATCCCATTGGCCTTCTTGGCCACCAGGGCACACTACTGGCTCATGGCCAATCTGTTGTCCACCAGGACCCCCAGGTCCTTCTCCACAGACTCCTTTCCAGCAGGTCAGCCCTTAACCTGTACTGATGCACACGGTTATTCCTCCCCAGGTACAAGACTCTACACTTGCTCTTGTTGAACTTCATTAGGTTCCTAAATATATGTATAGATACATTTCATGGATCCATATATTCCACAGAAATTTTTGGGCAAAAATACAGTATTTAAAAAAGAGCCATACACTGGGAGCTTTCCTTACAGCTCTCTCAGCCAATAAATGTATCATCATATGGCAAAGCTGGTTTAGCAGAATCCAAGCTTTTCAACCAAGGGACCATATGAGCAGATTTAAATTTTCTCTAATCATTACAATAGGCATTGCCTCAAGTAAGTGGTTTAAATTTATGTTTTAATACAAATACTTACTAACATTTAAATTCTCATAAGTCAATGGAGGGCTTTATTTTTTTTTCCCATTTACAGATCCTACCAGCTTTCATTTATTGTTTGAAGAAATGTGAAACTCTGGGCTTCCTAGGATGATGGAAGTGTTCACTGCTGTCTGCATCTACTTTCACTATTCCAGTTAACCCTGTTCCTGAGCTCACAAAGCTTCCAGCTGACAGTTCTATTATATGAAGAATGTCTGAAAAAGTGAACTTTGGCTGATATTCAACAATGCGGCTGTCATGGTTTTGTGATTTTCGGTTATTGGTATTTTTCCTTCACAGCTAATAGCATCCGCTTCCAAAGGGTGAAGGACTCATCCTGGCATCTACTGATATCTCTGTCAATTGCTGAGTCTCTGGCAATACTTCCCAGCTGGCAGGCGTTGGTGACCGGGATCTCGTTGAGGGCCCCTCTCCTGGACTTTGGGGTGGCTCCCCTGGACCTTCTTGCTCTGCTGTCTCCTGTTCCGGAGGAAGCGATATACATCTCACCTTCTGTCCTCTTACAGGGGCAACTGAAATCAGTTGTGGTGCCTCCTGTGGTTGATCAGGCTGGTTGTTTTCCATGCTCTGTCTCTCACACTTGGCTTGGGCCAACTTTTCTGATATGGCATGAAAGTTGGATTGGAAGGTGTCTCGCTCGGATTGAAGACTGTTAAGCTTGGATTGCAGAGTGTCCCGCTCATTTTGGAAACTTTCCCTTTCCTTTTGAAAACTCTCCCTTTCATTAGCGGTTGTTCTGTGTCCTCTTAACACATGTTAAGGCTCAGGTGGCCAACTTTGTAATATAAACTGAGCCAGGTGTCAAGTTGTTCTTTTTAGTAAAGAGACACTCATTTGTGGATAGGCACAACCCCAAATTCAGTGTCAAGATGGAAGATCCTCAGCTGTCTGGAGTTGAGAGGACTACAATCTTCAAAACCTTTAATGAGCACCTTGAATTTCCCAATGAAATTTCATTTTAAAGACATATTTTATATGGTGATAGGATGACCTCAGCTTAACAAAATAGTGAAGGAAATAATCCTTACATACAGCCTTATAGTCATTACATGGCTTGCTACCTAACATAGATCACATGTTTTGCACAGCTTAAATAACATATTGGACAGAAACACAAATCATAAAATGAGTTGTAAATCATGCAGTACTGGAAACCATCCAGTCCACCACCATTTTCAAGTATTTAATTTTTAACTTACAAAAATACACAGGGTAAATGTTTACTCTAATTACCATTGAATAAAATAACAAGAACCTGATGTATTTTGAACACTTTATATGATATGCTGAAGGCCAAGACAACCAACAAACTGAACACAAATTTGAGGTTGAAGCAGTCCTACACCAGAAGAAAAAGTAAATAAACACAAAAAAACCCTCCTCTGAAACCATCTATTGGCACAACACAAACAAAACACAAGAGCAAACTGATTCATAGCCCTGTGCTCAGGGAAAGGCAGCACTTAACAGAAAACCACATTTAATGTAATGCGTGGTTCCAGTGCAGTGCTTCTTCCAGAGGAGTTATTATTTAAAATCATCAATTTGTTAAGCTTTCCTAAGTTGAGGCACCTCTCTCCAGCTTTCCTTGTGCCAAGAGTTCTGGTTCTTGGAAAGGACACTTCTCATCTCTCAAAACTTAGATTTGGATCCAATTCACAGTTACGTAGTCTCCTGATTTTTTTCATTCATCTGCCAGTCATGAATGCTTCCTTTCAGCTGGTACATACCACCTTCCCAGAACACAGCATAACACAGAAGCTTCAAAACCCAGAAAACAAAATCCAGATAAGGTCAAGTGGAATCTCCTGCTTTGGAGCTCATCCAGTTAGCTCACCCAGTCTCATCCAGAGCCTATAAAATATTCACATTTTATTCAGCGAGCCTATCAAGCCCACCAACTACTGCACGTGTACCTTAGGTGTGATGCTAAGGACTGAAGTCAGGAACCTAAGGATACATTTTCCCATCCATCTACCCCGTCTACTGCCCCATGCAGCCACAGGCTGCAGGTGGTGTTTGTCTGAAACCTTGCCCCGTATCCAATCTAAAAATCAGGGTGAGTTAAATCAATGCTGTCAATAAAGTTGATCAGTGAAGTCATCTAACTCAAACTCTTGAGTGACTAGGAACTGGCAGGAAGAACAAGCACAGGGTTAACGTACATATTTGAGCAAGTGCTCTGCATCAGACTAGATGCGATGTGAAAATGTGTAGGGTCCCTATGTAATGCAAATAAATAAGCACTTCCAAATACTCCCTAAGTGCATTTCAGAAGGAAGTTTAGAATGCCTAAAGATCTTTTTTAGCTATTCCAAACAACAGTGACAGGAGGAAACCTGCTGTCAAGGCTGCGATTCATCTCATTCTGGTCAAATATGCAGCACTGAGAAAATGCCTTCATTGATGAGGATTAGTTCAAAACTTATAATTAGCTTACATCTAAAGATAGGTCTGAGACTACTAAAAGCACAAGAAATCCATGTAGGCACTCTCTAAATTTGTACAGAAGTCTCAGACTTCAAATGTTCAAAAGCAAGATGAAAATTAGTAAGTTAATCTTTAATATTCTACTGTACTGCAAAAGCATGTATAGGGAATTGATTACATTAGCTTTGTAATACTTCCTGAAGTGCAGTAATAAATACAATATTGTTAAAAGTATTAATATACCAAGCACAGCACTAGCTCTGAAATTTATTATGGATAATATAAATTTTTTCAGCTTGCCTAAACTACTTAAACACTCAGTATATATGACATTCTCTGCAAGAGGGACCTGATTCATTAAGACAAGATTCAACACCGATGTGTAAGCAGTTAGGAACTTCTCCAACCAGAGAACTGAGTTAACCATATGGCAGTTTCTAATTGGAAACAGACAGCAATATCTTTTCTGTCGGGTTAGGGGTTCTTTTCTCTTGCTTATTCAATCAATAAAGTTTCTCTTTAAAGCAAAAAGCTATTTCAAAGCTAAATTCCACTTCAGTACTTGAAATATGAAAGAAGGCTGAGCAGGAACTACAGCAAAGTAGAAAAAAATCTCTTCAAAATAGGAATTATTTAAAAAACATTTAGGAACTAGAAAATACACAATTTCCATCACAAATGCCCAATATTAACATTTTGGGGCAGCGGACTGGCTGGATAGCTGAACTGCTTCTACAATAGACCAGAAGTGTCACCTCAAGCCTAACAGATAATAAAAGAGACTAATGGAAGAGACTGCATCTACCTACACCACAAGCAAGGACTGCCCAAGCAACTGATCTGCCTACATCCATTAACAATCAGAAGCTGCTAGTACTGCCAGCTGAAACTTAATCAGCAGTACTATGTAGCAAAATCTGAGAACTTATGCTTCAAAACTATAATTTAGCTGTGCTAAGCAACCCTGCCTGTTTCCACATAAAAATATACTCTAGAAAATAACACGTTAAACATCAGTTGAAAGATAGAAAGGTAGTATATAATTAAAGCTTAACAGATACTGAAATGGTTCTTTGCAAAAGAGTCTGAATAATCTGCATCATATATTACAACAAATTTTATTTCTGAATTTGAAAATTACACAGGTTTCATCTGAGAGAGAGAAGTGGGACCAGGTACTTTCTCTGCTGAATAATAATGAACTGTTATGTCTTGGATATGCAAAGCATTAGTAAGCAGTGAGTAACCAGGCTATGTCTTCACCAGCCCAGCAGCAGTTTACAGCAGCTCTTTGACAGAACTAAGACATGCATGTCATGCTGCAGGGCTACATATATAGCTATGCACTTTTCTCTCCCCACTAATGTTAGGGTTCAGCTCAGGAGAGTCTAACAGGCAGCTTCCTGTGAACAAAGCTTATTGATGTCCTCTGACAACATGATAGCTTGCTTCCACCATGCCAGAGGAAAAAGCTTTAAGTGATTACATTATAAATAAGCTACTTCTTTAGAAACAACTTAAATGAGAAATCTAACAGCTGTTCTGTTTGCTGCTCCGTTCCAAGGATCAATGAACACTGGATGTGTCAGTTAGTGAGACACAATCCATCAAGAACAACCAAGAGGATGCTGCTGAAGACTGCAGCTTTTATCTTGTGTTTATAACACTGGCCACATCCACTAGACCAAAATATAATATTTAATTCAAACAGCTTCAGGAATGTACATGAAAATATTTTCAATGACAATTTAATTGTCAGAATAACAATGAATATATGTAATCAATGATTTCTTAAGGGCCAACTATATAATGAAACGCAGAACACATCAACATACAGAACATGTAAAGCTCCAGCTCCAAAGAAAGGTAAGCAGTAAGTCTTTTTGCAGTGATTATGTGTGTATACACAAACATACACACCTATATGCGTACACATGGAATCATAGAATAGAATCGCTCAGGTTGGAAAGGACCTTCAAGATCATCAAGTCCAACCGCAACCTAACCATACTGCTCTAACAACCCACCACTAAATCATGTCCCTGAGCGCCACATCCAAACGGTTTTTAAACACATTCAGGGGTGGTGACTCAACCACCTCCCTGGGGAGCCTGTTCCAGTGCTTAACAACCCTTTCTGTAAAGAAGTTTTTCTGATATTTTGCTGATATCCAACCCCTGGCACAACTTGAGGCCATTTCCCCTTGTCCTGTCACCTATATACATATATACATATGCCTGACATACATATGCCTGACTGCTCTGGATAACTGTCAAACATTTCTTGCATGTTCCACCAGAAACACTCTTAGAGAGAACCTAATTCAGTTCATCTTTTTGGAAGCATGTTTATTCATTACATGATTAGTCTGAGTGCTAAGAAATGTGTGAGATCCATAAACCAGCATCTTGAAATTGCAGTTATCCACATACGTGCTGTTTGTCCTTTGTCAACTCAACTGTATGTCTCAGTAATCATTAAAAGATGCAAGTGAGAAGTCATTGGCAGCTGCTTCTGTTGATACCCCTTGTGAATGATTTTTTTTTATTTTATAGTTTAGAATGTCAGCTGAGAGCCCTGAGTAGGGAGTGAGAGATCTTCCTACAATTGAAGATTAACATTGAAATGTTTAACCACTCTATCACATCATTAGGGGAAATAATTAGGCACTTCACACAGACAAGACAAGCTAAATAACAGAAGGCAGTTAGTTTATGAACTACTCTTAACATATTTTGCTTGAGTGAAAAGAATGTACCAGCAGACAGACAGTAATCACATTTAATTTCCCTCTTTAAGAAAAGTTTCAAAGGACTGAAGTAAGGCTTCATTAGGGGCCTGCTCAGTTTTCGAGAAAGGATTATCACTGCTTAATCCAGTAAGAATCCATTAAATTTCACAAACGGTGTTCTGGAAAGGCCAGAGGGTTCAACCAGCCACCATAATTTACTGTTTTGTAAGTAGATTATTTTTCAGTTGTGCAAATTTGTTCTAAAGTCAAGGAGTGTTCACACAAAGATAAAATCAAACAAAGCAAGTAATGAACAGAGAGAACAGAGATCATCACGTTCAAAAACTTTGCATACAGGTTGTATTGAAGCAGATCAAGGCAAAATTTTGACATTCCTGACTGTAGCATGAAATGGTATGTGATCTTGCTAAACACACTGGATTATATCGAGGATAACACAGTCTCCTTTCCCCATGCTAGAACTTTAAATACATCTGATACGCAGGTTCTATGTGTCAAACTAGAGATCAAATGTCCTGAACAGAATACCACAGATAGGAAAGTCACAAAATAAGCAACAGTACAATCTGACAGTGTGATTTTATATATATACCAAAAAAGTAGGTCAAATGTTTACAAATATTATCCAGCAGTGGAATACTTCAAAAATGAATTCTATAGATCCAATTCTAATTGTAAATAAACACTTCTTTTTCAGGGCATTGACAGCACTTAGGACTTAACCTGCCTTCAAGAACAAAGGAAACATACTAGAACAATCTGAAGCTTGCAACATTCAAACATTTTTTCAGAATTTGTAAGCAGTAGAAAGAGAATAGCAATACAACATACCCTTCCTAGTTACTCACCTGTTTACCGTAACTGTAATCCCTTTCATTTATTTTTGTTTTTTTTTTAATTTAGTACACCAAAATCTTTTATCTTAGCTTCTAATAATGTAGTAGAATCACAATTCTATATTGCCACGCATCCAGCATTATCATGCCTATTATTTTATTAAGCTATGATGAAAAAAATCAAGCTGTTTATAGGAAGTCATTCATTTTTATCCTTAAAATCATATTTAGCTGTCATCTCAAAAAAATTCTGTGCAACATTAAAGACAATGCAATATCAGAGTAATAATGAAATTACTTTTCTTCTTAATGCCTCATTACTGATATTGCTAGTACTGTATCTCTGCACCTAATACAAAAGGTATCTCAAGGGTAGTTTTAGGAACACAAATGATAAAGACTTCTGCCCTCATTCACATAAACAAGAAACACACATATTTTAGTATTTGTAAGCCATTAAAAGTATTCCCATATGCTATCTTATTAGATTGCCTCATGATAACATTAGAAGTTCTAATTTAACAAATGTCCAGATCCTTCCATTATCAACAGGAGGACAAGGTTTGTGAAGGGTGGATGATGTAACTTATATTTCATTAAATGCATTAAACACTGCCTTATTTAATACTTCCTAAAATAATAAGGGAAATAAATACTCGGAAACTACATTGTAGTAGAAACACTTCAGTAATGGGAAGACTGAGATTCAATGTTTATTTTCATACCACACTTTCCTGGTTTGAGAATAAGATCTGATTCTTCCACCCAGTACGCTACATATCATCACAAAAACTTAGGGAGTGGAAAGAATTTGCTACACTCACTCTGTTCCATTGCTTTCATGTCCTGCGCCACTAAATGCTCAAAGTTGACAGACACGTCACTCTGGTTGAACAGCAGAGCTGGGAGTGCGTGGTTGCACTGTGCTGTGCAATGCTCTGGCAGTATAAAGATGATGACACTTATCTATCCCCTATATACCCTATGGCTCCTGGCTGATCTCATGCAAAGCAGTCTGATTTGGAACTCCTTTAACAACAGAAAGAACACTTTTTGATAAAAAAAAAAATCATTAAGTTTTAAAAGATAAAAGATTTGGAATTAGTGTCCTAACTTCTTCTATTATTAAGATGCTTAAAGATTATCTTCCCTTTTAATGTATTCAATTTCAAACACACTATAATGCAATGTTACCTGCTGAAGAGTTTTATGTTTTTTATTCTTCAAGATAGGTAATTTTTGACAGATACCAAAGGTACACAGATACATAAGCAAATTTTTACTATTACATAACCATCATTTAAACACCAGAGAAGCAGTCATACCTCTTCTTATTAATGAAAGCATCTTTGTTCTAACAAAACATGGTATTTTAAGAGCACATACAAAATTTCAACTCAATGTACCCTTCGATCCTGTTATTAACAATATTATCAGTAGAAGGAAGAAGTTAACACTAAAATTTTGAAAAATTTTCAATGCAATTTTAAAATCAAATCAGGTACCAAGGAGTTTTGAAGTTGAACTAGACAGTGTACTTATCAGAAACGAACTTGCTTCTTTCTTTCTCCCAGCATTACTAAGAAATCATGTAAACACTACTCCTAAATTAAGTACCTTAGTTGTTTGACTAAAACAATGTGTGTTAAGTCTTGACCTCCTGGCTCTGTAATGACTTATGAATTCTGTCATTAGCAGAAAGGAGATGGAACCATCTCAGAAATCATGTAACCAAAACATTATTTATACTATATACTAGACGGAGTAACAGTCATAACTGAAATTACAACTGGAATTACACTAACACAGCCACAACTAGCACTAAAAGCAGGAAATATTCTGACTTTCTAATTTGAAATGAGAGCTACTGGGTGCAGTTAGTAGCAACCACTGACTGCTTATTATTCCTCAAAATACCTAAACTGAAGCATCTAAAGAAGTTCCTAGAGATGGGCCTTTCAGGTTCATCTCAAAGTCTGTGCTTTTGCTTCTACTTCAGCTGCTTTACCACATAACCACTCTAGAGTTTCCATTGGTACATTCTTCATTTACTCTGTTCAAGAGTTTTGGGGTTTGTAAGCCCTAAACCAAGTTCAAGTCACATTGGCCTAAAATCTTTACAATGATGAATTCACAAGTTTGAGTTTTGACCTGTAGTATAGAACCTGGACAGTTCTTTAACATGTCTTTGCATCCCTTCTCCTGCTCCTGTATCAGAAGTCATTAGGTGACAATCATGAGAAGGCCTGAACCTTATGTGCCCAAAAAGGCACATGAGACCAGGACAATAATGATTAGTATTTCTTTTTTTAAAGTACAAAGTATTTTATTATTTAGATTCATCAGCCTGTATGGCTAAAAAAAAAAAAAAAAAGCCTAGTATACGTGGGGCTACCTAAGAACTTATACTGCAGTTTATAGAGGTATTTTATTATTATTGATTCATCAAGTATTCAGGAGCACTGTATTATTAAAGTACTGGTGCTTTTCATTCAGTCTGTAAGGAAGTCATTCATGGAAATATTGTCATATTCCCTTTATTCTGAACAAGGTAGGAAAGCAATATTAGGTAGCTACAGTGAGGATATGAGCAATATCTTCAAAAATAGGCATGCCAAAAATACTTGTTCCATTTCAAGGTGTTTGCTTGCCTTTATTAACAGATCAGCAAGGCCCCATCATGAGTTACAGGTGTATCTTTAGATAACTTGAACCTTAAACACCACACAATTACAATGAACCTTTCCATACGCTTGAAACAAATTGCTTAATTTTGTCCTTTTTTTATATATCTTACAAATGTCTTCCTCCCCATTTCTTAAGCAGATGAACATACAGGAACTCAGAGAAGCCAAGCTGCTGACATATTCCATACTTCAGTAGCTGTTCCTCAATACATCTAAGTCATATCCATTTTATTTCTATATAGCCTATTTATAATTGTCTCCAAAAGGGGTTTGATGCACTTGAAATCTAAACATTGTAAAGGAGGAGAAAAGTATTTCATGTAAAAAGAGGAAAAAGGACTATTTTCATGATCCTATGATTGGGAAAAAACACTAATGTTGTTTGCTGCATGAAATGTATTTCAGTGTCCAGTGTTCCCACTACACAAGATCAGTTCCTTGGAAAAACAACAATGCAAGACATTGTGCATGCTGGATGCATAACGCTTCAACCAGCCATTAACTTCAGTGCTTGTTACAACCATCCTTTTCACATCTTCCTTACACCAAGTGCTGATGGCTGCACACAAAGACTCTGCAGTAGGACATTCTATTGCAAACCGTTACTCTTACTTCAGGCTACCATCCCTCAGAAGGTTCATCTCAACAACAAATGGTTAGACACAGAGCTACAATCATCACAGCTAAAGCTCAGGGAAATCGGGAACTTTTAGCATGAGACCTGTGTTAAAAGGTCAACTGATCTGCTTGCTCGTACAAAAAGAGGCAGCATCAGCTTTACAATTTTATGTTTTTCCATCAACAAAGCTATAAACACCTCCATGAAACACATTCTGTCAAACTGGCTTCCTTTGAAGTAATCACTATTCTGAAAACACTGCACTGGGATCCACCAGTGTGGAACTGCAGAGTGCTACTGAAGTGAGTTTTATGCCTGAGAGTTGATGTACATTATGGAACCATCTGGCTGTCTTTGGAGAGCATGAAAAGAAATAGGTTAAGTTACTGGACAGAAGCATCAATGCAATACGCTGGAATGCTTTGCAGCTAGAAGCATTTGGTAACGTAAGCATTTGATATTCAAGAGACTGAGCTAGCATACAGAAGGAATAAAGATGAACAAACGAATCAAGCTGTTAGCTTTGAATTTGTTTTCCTTTAAGGAAGAACAGCACCAAATCTCTCTGATAGCAAATACAAATGCTTATGCTAAGCTATGTTATTTAATATTTCAATTCCTTATATTTACAGGCATTTTAACACATTCTACCAGAGTCATGCAACGCCAGTTCATTTCTAGCAATGATTAAATCATATGGCCATGTGCTACCACAGACATGCACTCAGAAATAGATGTATAAGAATCCAGAATGCCCAATTCTCTTGACTGTTTGCAACTTAAAACAATTTTTTTAATTAGTTTAACTCAATTGGCTTTGTATTTAATTTTTGTTGTTGTTCATGTATAACTCCATTTAGGCTACAGTATTGGCTGTTACTGCAAATTGTAAATTTTGGTCACCCACAACACGACAGAAAGCTTGTTCTCAAAATCATGCATAAGAAGGGAGAAGATGGAAGCCCTATCAGCACAGTTTGAAAACTCTTTCCTCTATGCGCCAATGATACTAAAATGACTTCTAATATACTTACAGTACATTTTCATTGGATTATTCAGAGCATTTTAAAATCTTGAATAAATACTAATTGATATCTTCCGTTCTTTTAAATGTCATCACTTTCATCTGTTTAGAATTACTCACTGAGACTGTTGGCTAATTGTCTAAATAGAGTATTGATCAGCTTAGATGGTTACCAGAAACAAAATGATTTTCACAGAAATACCAATGTGAAAGTCCTTGTTGAAGGTAGTATACTCAACGATTTATAATGTTACAATAAACACAGGGGATATACTCACTTTTTAATCTTTAAGCTCCCTCCCTGCCTCTTACCTAGGACTTTTCAAAACAAAACAAGCAACAAAAAAACCCACAAAGATGAGAACACATCAACAACAAAACTAGATGGGTTGTGAAACAACATGAAGAGCTCATGTTTTTTACTGTTTATAAATCCTTCCTGCAATTTTTCTATTGAAAACCTTTACAAACATTTAAGACAGAGTACTGTGCAAGACGTTATACATTATTAGGATGTGAAAAAGGAAATAATGTTTTTGAAGGCTTTTAACACAGTACCACTATATTTGAATTTCTCATCATGGTGTTTGTAATTTTCCACAGGTGGCTTCTTAAACTGTCATAGCAATGTTAAATGTTAATCTCAACTGAATGAATATGTTTTTTTTTTTATTGAGATACGTAGTAAACTCCTTTGATTTGAGAGAGCATCATTATAATTCTTCTAACGCCGTCCTCTCTGATGAACATTTGGTTACTAAGGCTCAAGTTAACCATGCAGTCTTTCTTGAATTATACAGCAGACAGTATCAGCAATTGCAGTTATCCTTCTTCTTAAACAGGCCTGAAGATGAGCAGATACAGAACTTTTACCCATGCCTTCTGTGCTCTCAAGCACAGTTTCCACAGCAACTGTTCCCTTATCCATCAGATAAAATCGGGTAGGAGGAAATATTACATGTGTAGGTGGAGTGATAGATTTAAGCTAGCTTATTTTCTGACCTCCAAGTAACTACCTTAGGACTAGGCTCATCTTTGCTGGCACAAGGGTGCAATTTTCCAAAACTCTGGACCAGCAGATTCCATGTGCTTTTACTGAGCAGATTTAGCTAAATCTTCTCCCCATTGCCCTGTGCATTGACATCCTGCAACCAGGTGACCTTGTCAAAATCAACATAACATTTTTTTGTAGCTTGAGCAAAGTATTCTCACATACCTATAAACTGACATTTTTCCAGGTAAAGGATTGACTGCAGATGTCTCTTTTCCTCAGGATGCCACAGAAATGTCAGAAGACCCCAGAGACTGTCACAAGCTTGTCAGGTTGCCATGTAGCCTTTTCTCACACTGGCATTACCAACACTGCTCAAGTATTTCCTAGACAGCCGCTCACACTGAACTACACAATTTCCTCTACCTTATATTACACTTAACTGCTAACTAATAAAACTTATATTCATGCAGTAAACTATGAGAGTGCCAAAATTTCCTGAATCATGAAAGTAGTTCCATGTATATTTCGACATCTTTGGCTGAGCAGGGCATACAATAAAAGCATATGCATACAGAGAGTAGATTGCAAAAAGGATGGTGCACCTTGTAAACAACACAGTAACTACAACAAACTCCAGTCGATAAATATGCATTTAAAAGTGCTCAGTGCTGTAGTATTACCCAAAGGTAACTGTACTGTGTGAGAGAAATAAGCCTTGAACATTCACATGACAAATACACTAAGAGGTCTCCAATAACCTATATGCTGTTTGATTTTAATATTGAACACAGCAAGGACTACTACCATCTATTCTTGTGACTCCAAGTTAATTCTCTATAGAAAATGGACTCTTAGAGGAAAAAGAGGTGTTTGGTTAAAAATTCCACAACCAACCAACAAGAATGTCAAAGTCACAATTCTTTTTCAACCTGGACCAAGCAGAGAATGAGCTTTTATTTCTCCAGTGTGAATCATCTATACATATGTATATCACAGGACTGCAAACATAGTGGGTAATAGCTGGCAAGTGTAAAGTGCTTGTTGACTCAGCGGTCATTTTCTCCACATTGCTCATTGTCCTAAACAAATATCACACATTGTGAAAGGCGGCTGGTAAACTGTCATTTTACCCATATGATATCAGAGCTGTAGATACTGGAGAAAAGAACGGTAGTTCCTGCCAACGCTATTAATGACCAGTGCAAAGGGACATCAGAGGACAGTTCTGGGAAAGCGAGGAGATACAGTCTGCTGTCCCAGAAGGAAATCCCCAAAACCTCCAAGCCAGTTCCTAACTATGTTGTCCTTGCAACGCTGTTCACAATAAAACCAACTGTTCAGGTTAGCAATCCTGTGCATCTTCACTGATCAATTTAAACATTGTTGACAGTTGAAAAGTAGTGTTTTGCTTGCAGCAAGATCACTTGTCCTTAACCACCCAGGGCTTAACACAAGCATTCTGGACTAGTTTTGGACTGGTTGTTCTCCCACTTCACTGACCAAGAATTAAGAATTCTTTTTTTTTTTCCCCCCAAACATTTGCAATATGTTCCTATAATCAGAAAGTAAGGGATATCACAAAAGAGGAGGAAAATGATATCAATTTCTAATCAAAAGATAGAGGTGGAGCTCTGAGTAAAAATAAAATACAACTTCCTGTTTTGCTTTTAAACTTTTTTGATAAAATGAAATAAATCCTTTTTTTTTTCAGATGAGAAATGTTGAATTTATATAGTTGATTCTTAAAACAACAGTTCTTGAATTTGCATTTACTCTCAAATGACTCATTGATACTTAGCTGCACAGACATTATCATCTCCAATGCTGTTTTCAATAATCCACAAAATTTCTGTTTGCTTAGATATGAATAGGACAGCAAATACATGAAGATACATCCAAATCCTAACAAGGATAAGCTAATATTGGGGAGCTCTGAAGAGAATCAGTCTGAACGGCTGCAAATCCTGGTTGAAGGCAGCAGAATGTATATTCCTTGTGCTAGTAGCTTCCTTCTGCTGGAAGAAACACTATGAACTGGTAAAACACTATTTGCGGCCCAGTTTTAGGTTTTGTTGTGCATTTTAAGTAGATTTCAGTGTTACCATATTCAGAAATACCTTGTTGACTCCATGAACCATCAACAGCCTTGATCACAGCCTGCACCGACTGCAGCCTGCAGGTTTACCCCAACACCTAGCACCTCTGCACTCCCTGCCTGGAAGTGATCTGCCCCTTCCGGCTGTGACTAATGGACATGCTTGCAATGTGCAGTCAGAAAAGGAAACAGAAAGGAGTCAGGAGGCTCCCAAAAGACAAGCAGGGATGCCCACTGGGTATGCACTTTCAGAGGTGTGCAGCTGTCTCTTGAGAAATTTTTCTTCTTACTGTTGCTGCACTGACTAGTAAGAGCATGCCAAACCTTCTTCATTTCAATTGATGCAGTGATTCTCAAGGAAAATATTTTAAGACGGTACAGGTGAGTTTGCTGAGCTTCATTTGCTAGCAGCAGAGCTGCTACAGGAAGCCTGAGGACTGCAAGGACAGGAAACAAACACACCATGACATGGAGGTGAACTACTCACTGTTTTAGTGTCAGTTATATCAGCCATAAGTAAATAAATCCAAAGGTCACATCACTAAGCTGTACAAGAGAGTATATTTAATAAGCTGTACTAGAGATTATGTCTTGTGTATTAAGGGACTGTTCTATTAATCCAAAACAGTAACAGCATTAATTTGAAAAGTCTCTATGCTTCCAACTGATAACGGTCATTACGTTTCCAATTCGCTCTGCCACATTTTAATTAAATTATCTCATGGTAAATATCCTAAAACCTCCATTACTTGATGGTGTTTCCTTTTTAGCTTTCCTCTTCTCAGACTCACTCATGAAAGATTGAAAGGTAAGCTTGGAAAACACTGCCATCTAATGCTGAAGAGCAGAAAAATGGGAGGTTGAAACATTGCAAGTTATTACAGTAAATTTTACATCATTTTTCCACAAAATACCACAATATTCGGAAATAGCTTAAATAAAGTTTAAAATACATCTGTCAAATGACATAGATTTGGAAAATCACATTACCAGTTCAAAAACATCTTATGGAAGTAAAAACATCTAGTTTACATGACTGGGAAATGCTTATATTTGAACAGCAAATTCCCATACTGCTGGGTTACCCTTCTGCTGTTAGAGAGCACTAAGGAAGAACGTCAGGATCTTTTCCCAGTTAGACCTATTCCTAACCAGTAAATAAAAGATGACAACTAACATGACCTGCAAATCATGACATAGAATGGTTCTAAAAAAGGTGTAAAACAATATTCTCATATACCACAATTTACAAAGATGACAATCTACAACAAAAGTATGAAGATAATTTCCTAGTGATTCTCGGTCAGGTTTTCAGAGTATGTGCTTCAAGTGTTCTTTTGACAAGCTTCCTCATGCTAGAAAGGCAGACTGAGCAAGATCCTAAACAGAATGGAAAGAAACAGAAGGAACATGTATTTACTGGGATAACTCTAAACATCTATCAGCTTCACACAGTCTGGGGTGAGTGCTTTCTTCTCAATACTCTTCTCTTAATAGCCTCTTGAAGTTTCTTCTTACAAAGCAATAATGTATGGACAGTTTGTTTTCCACCATCTAGAATGATTTATATATTATGAACTCGCATATAAATCTTATACTGAATGAAGGAATATATATATACAGTATTGATAAAACTGGAGAGCTCTTTGCAACATTAGAAATATGAGAAATGAGAGTATAAAGGAAAAGCTTTCTTCCAAGTATTTTACATACCAAAATCCAGCTCAAAGTATTACAGAAATTCAGTGAATTGGATTGATGTAATACTTTACCAAGTTAATTAAATTAATTCAAATTACATGGACAATGGAGCACTTGTATGAAATTTCAGCCATCGAACTTTTAGCACATTCCATTTCAGGCAGTAAGAACAAACTAATTTCACTTAAAAAAACAAGCACTTGAAAAATATGTTCAAATAATGGACCCATACTAGATGAGTTTCCTGTCAAGTCATTCAAGGCTTTCCATAGATACCACAAACTTCTGTTTACAATCCTTTGATTAATTACTGTATTCAACAGCACTCTTCTCCAAGCTGATCTGCTGTGAGATTTTATCCATAGGCATCCTTCATTAAATTCCTCAAATGTCCATAATACTCTTTCCAGTATTTATTACAGGACTGTGCAATCATAATCCAAACAATAATAACAAATAGGAGATGTCTTGCCATGACTACAGCCAGTGTTTTATAACAGTTATATGTTCAATGCTTTTACAGTGAAACGCTAATAGTTTCAGAAAGCATTATCTTATTCTTACTTGAAAATTAGTCCCATTATCTTCAGCAGGCCTGCCAAATGAATGTGGACCAAGAAATCTCGTTTTCATTTCAATTGTTATCTCATGAAATGTTACGTTAACTGATAGTGACAGGTTTAAACAATGTAGATTTTCTTTCTGAGTAAATTCCAACCCAGATTTAAAATTTTAGTTATTTTCCTTCTTCATTAAGAATATTCTAGGTATCACTAACATGTCATTATAACAAAATCAAAGCTTTTGATTTTGGTTCTAACTTAATTAAAATGAAGTTTTTACACATAAAACCACAAAGTTGTTTGCCATCAAAACCAAACAAGTATTAGAAAGATCAAACAAAAAGCAGACACGGTTAAATAGTAGCTAAAAAGTGCAAAGACATTTGTCAGAAAGCTGGAGGCTTCACCACAGAAAATAGGAAGGATCTTAAGTTCTGGAAGGCTACATAAAGGAACACAAGCCAAATACAAAGGACACAAAAACTTCTAGGAACCACTTGCAAGACTTGTAAAACTTAATAATATATCCATTTCTGATACACAAGGAACTGAATACCTGCCTGTCAATATGTAGAAGACACTACTGTTCAAGGTATAAAGAGATTGCTCAGAGAAGATAAGGTTATTGCATAAAAAAACTAAGGAAATTTTTTAACAAATTCATTTTTTACCATAGAACAATTTAAAGATTCCCTTACTGAATCCTCTCATAATAAGCTGTGTATCGGGGGATTCTTCTCTAGTATAGCTAGATGACACTATAAGAAGTAAAAAAAGAAAAAGAAAAAAAAACATTAGTGTCGACACACTCAGGTGGTATTCATCCATGAGCTCCAGAAGAAATCAACAGTGAAACTGCTGAGCAGTGGACTATATTGTGTAACTTCCCGCTTAGAAGTGCCTGACCACAAAGAGTCTAAAAGGTCACATACATGGTATCATTTCTGAAGAACTTGTTCCAGGAGAGGGAAGACCCGTAGATCTGATGTCAGTAATCAAGTGGTAGAAAGTGATAGAATCGATAAATAGTAGAAACTATAATAAAGGTAATTTGTGAACAAATATACATATGATATACTGGGAAAGGATCAGCATGGCTTTTGTAAAGGGAAGTCGCTCCTTAAATAACATACAGGATTCCTCTGAAGGATTCAGTAAGCGTACAGCAAGGAAGAGTCAGCTGATGTAATCTTCACACAATGCTGTAAGAAAATAAGCAGCCACTGGAAGAATGAAAAATAGAAGTATTTATATGACTAAATAACCAGCTACCATTTAGAAATGGCTTTAAATAAATAACCACAGTAAGTTAAAATAAAAGTAATTTGAATTTATTTTTCCTCCTCTACTTCTTCTTCTCCCTAAGTTTTATTCAACCCAGTACTTTACCAGTTTTTCTACACAGAGCTCTCATTCCAAAACCACTTGTGCTAGCAACAGTCTTATTGATAAGACCACAGAATACACAGACACTGAGTGAACTTCTTTCACTGTTTTCCAGGTCTCTAACCCAACCATACCTCTCCTTTAAAATTCCTTAGGATTTAATCCTCAAATATACATAGTCCTAATGCTCTGACAGATTTCCAAGGAACTACACCAAAGCTAACATTGGCAAAAGAGCTTCCTTCACTTGCAGGAAAAGATCTACCTTTCCCCAGACAGTTCCAAACAAAACCATGAAAATCTAAGAGCTAGTGCCCATACTCTATTTTTTCCCGCATGTAACTCTTAACAGAAACAGTTACAGAAGACGCAATTCCCTTTTATGCTTCCTCACAAGCCTGTGTGCCTGGATGGATACAGAAATGTCTGCCTCTGACTTGGCAGAATGCACCCAGCTTTTTCCTTGCAAGATAATGAAATGGTCACAGGACAGGGAACTTCAGAAAATAATGTCACCACAGAGAAATTCTCCATAAAAGAGAGGGAAGAAGGAAACCTTTCTGCTTCTCTCAAATATTCTGTGTAGGCATGACTTGACAAATTAATAGTGGTGTTAATCAAAGTCTGTTTATTTTCCTAACATACAAAAAGCAAATAACACTAGTCATAATGTTTGGTTTAGTTCATGTGCAATATTACCTAAGGGAATAAGATGAAATGGTTTTAACAGGTCTGCAGCAAAGGCAGATTTATACTGCTCACTGCTTGCACAACATGGTCTTAGCTATACATACTCCACAATATAAAATGCATATAAAGTTCTCTTTAGCAGAAAATGTACATTTATCTGCCCTTCTCTATATAGAAGAAAAACTAGTATATCATATTCTAGCAGCTCATGAAAGTTTAAAAATGATTACCTGATATTTCATGTTCCATTTATGAATCATTAGAGGAAGAGTGTTTTGATAATGTACATCAGAATTTATAGGCTCACTGATGAGGCAGATAATAGGCTGATATAATGCATTCCAGGGATTTAGTAGAAAAAGCACTTTGTTCCTTTTAAATGAATATACCTGGTCAACTCACCCTGCTGACAGAATTTATAAAACCACATATCCAACATTGCCACAGTGGCAGGAAAGGATAAGGATTGAGTCCAGCAAATACATAACTAGCTTGTTTTCCTTGTACCTTTCCATGACTTGTTCTAGCCATTATGAATAACAAGAATAGCATCAGTTCTCATTGTTCAGCAATGGTATGATTGGTCTATCTCAGTGTGCATACAATATGACACACAAGGTACACTCCCAAACTCACCGAACTATGTATGCTATAGCCACTTGAAAAAAGTACCAAGAAATTAAAATATTATTATATTGGAAACTGAACCAAAATATATCATAAGGTCTATTATCAACTTGCCTCTCTAATCGTTTCTCAGTGACCTACTCTAAAGAGATAATTTATACTCCAGAAATTAGGAAGAAGGGGCAAGGTGGAAGAGAATGGAATTTCAGCCTCTGCTCTGTTGTTTTCCCATTTAAAGGAAATAAAACCCTTGAATTTTACTGCAGTATGATTTTATTTCAAGAGAATTTCTCACTCTGGTAAATATTCAAATAAAAAGTGCTCTGCATAAGTGTAATTTATATCACTCTCTACAGTCACAAAAGCAAGACTGCTGATCAGAACACACAGCTCTGTAAATGACTTGAGCATCCCAATTCAGCTCTAACAATGTCATGTGATGTGGTCACTTCAGGATATTCATTCACTTGTACTGAATTCTTTGCAGTATGAGACCTTTGCTGAGCCACTTGAGAGTCTCCTCTGGGAGATCACAATGCTTGTTTCAGGCAGAGATGGCTGTCCCACACCAGATCCAGACTGAGAGTATATTTTTGCTTTTATGTGCATCACATTATCATCCCTGATGGCTTTACAGCATCAAAAAGATGCTTCACATTTTTAAAGCAGAAACCCCCAACTATACTGCTAATAGTATTAGTGTGACCAAGTAAAATCAATGCAGATTCAAAGTGAGAGGTAGAAGGGATCAGGATCATTAGCCCAATCTCCCACTGTCCCTCAGCAGTAACTCATGTCATCC
Organism: Numida meleagris; assembly: GCF_002078875.1. Classification (NCBI taxonomy): domain Eukaryota; kingdom Metazoa; phylum Chordata; class Aves; order Galliformes; family Numididae; genus Numida; species Numida meleagris. The sequence continues at coordinate 30,538,406 of NC_034413.1, read as the reverse complement.
CAAAGACAGCTTTCCCCCAGTTTCAATGGATAGGATACAGATGTTAGAATTGCACATCAGGTCCCAGAGCAGAGAAGCTGAAGCAGTGTCTGCAGCTGAGAAACGTGCACCCCTCCTCAGTACCACAGAGCTATAGATCTGCCATTATCACACCAGCCTCCACGAGTGCAGCTGAAAGGATTTGGCTAGGCAGCCTCCACTCCTTTATGTCACAGCAGTCTCTATCTCCAATTATTTCTCAAAGCCATCACATTCATTTTGACTATTACGCGAACAAATGCAGCAGTAAAGCCCTTCATGAATCACGTTTTACTTCACAGTGAATTTGCTCGTCCTGCTTGCAAGTGCCTAGCTCTGAGCAGCCAGCTGAGGCACAAATACTGACACAACCCAAACCAGGGAGCACTAAAGAGATTCTTCTTTTTGATTTAATGCATCAAACTTGTGTTATTAACCAAGGGTAACACATGAATGACTTCTAAAGACACAAGTACGTTGTTCATCACTATCTGATGCAGTTATTAATGAAATTTTAAAAACAGGCATTGTCAATTAGTCACGGAGAAACTAACCACACAGAAATTGATGTCTTACTGATTTCATGCCCTCAGTATGTCGCTTTCTCAGAGTCTAGTTCTATCTTCAGTCTCGACAAGGTTCCTTTGTCCTAAAGAACGGCAATGAAAAGCAGTTCCTGTGCCGTTTCTTTGTTTTCTTAAGTAGTAAGAGAACAGTGCAGCTGAAATAGAAAACTGTGCCTTGTACTTTCAGTCTACACAGAAAAGTACTTATGACTACTTAGTATATCAGACATCTAAGGAGAAACAAAAAAGCAGTAAGAACAGGGAGAGGACAGTATACAGCCCCGGGATTACAGCGCTTGCTATTTTACTGCAGTAATACCAACTCCACATCACCTTTTTTCTTTCATTTCAGGTGAACTGAACAGAGAATAACACACTGCAGAAATGCACAGGGACTCACAGAAAGCCCCCATAGCAGCAGACACTAATACTAAACTGACACCAGACTGCTTTACTTTTTCATATTAATCATAACCACTGATCTAGAATCCCATTATCCAGGCTGTACTACAAGTGTTCGCCATCTCTTCTGGTCTAAGCTTGCCACTTTCTGTTGGTCTTTTTTTCCTTTTTGTAAAGAAATTTCTGCTGCATTTAATAAGCCTCATACCCTCAACGAAAGCAGTTACTGCTTTACGCAAATTTTCACAGCAAATGATTTCTAGGATCAACATGTCATCTTAATATAACTACAGAGCAGAAAATAAAATGTAAGAAAATAAAATGTATTCTTGGTAGTTTTACAGACTGCAGAAGTGATTAGGTCCTATCTCAGCTCATAACAACAGTGATGATTCAGTTCTAGTCAAAAGCAGTAAATTCAGCTTAGTGGTGAAAAAGGAGTGAAAAGTTTAAACCTGGTCTCAAACTGTTCATGCTTTCAGTCTCACATTTGTGTCTCAGAACTTAAGCCTTGATAGGTCTCATGCAGAAATACAGCACTGTCTGCCTTATTTGATCATCTTTCTCATTAAAAGATTCATTAGAATCCATATATGGGAGTTGAACCGTGAATTATATTTGTTTCATGACAGCAGATCAATAAATATCTTTAAATAAAACTTTGGATTTTATGTTAATGCTCTCTCCACCACAATCCCAAGAGAATATACCACTTATTTTGGGCATGATAACTACCAGCATCAGTTCCGTTTTCAAAAGAAGCACCTATTCCTCTGATGCATTGCAATCAAAATTCATCAGCCAGCCTGTTAGCTATTTTAAGAGAAGAACTGCACTCAGTCACAGTTTTATCTTGTCATGCTTCTTTCAGAGTTTTTCTCTTTTTTAGACTCCTTACAGATCACCATGCTCTAGCAGAGGTCCTCGCATCTCTTTACTGAAAGAAAAGTCCATTCACAGTTACTGTTCTCCACCACTGTCATCCACAGAATAAACTCATCGCAGTGAAACTCTTCCCTACTTTTGAACTGACTGAATGTACTGCCATCATTCATCAGGCATGAACACAAGTTTACATGAACTTTCACAAGCAAAGGAGGACAACAACTAACAAACTAACAGCAGGAACATTTCAGCAACCTTCTACTTCATCACAGTAAGAACAAACCTCTACTCGGAGTTTAAAGGTCTAGTTCTGCAGACTGGGATCCTACCCTTGTAATTTTCAGGGCATGTTCTACAAGAAATCATTATTTATTCAACTGAAAAACAGCCTCCCCACATTTAGGTGACTCTCAGAAGCAATAGCATAAGCTATCCTGAAGAAGCACACTCGGTACATCCTTAGCTAAGCCAGGAGTTGGGGGTGACAAGTAGCAGGTAACAAAATTGAAACATTCTCTTTCAGTAAGAGCTGGTAATAAGTCTTACCTTAGATATATCCTTCTGCTACTGGATGTTCCATAAATGCAGCTGGTTCCACTGCTTCAGGAACTCCAGTGAGAAGAGGCAAAAATGAATCTACATTTCTGGCAAATGCTTGTGGCACATTCTTGGCATCTGAAGTCTTTTTAAACAAGGAGTTTACATAGCTGCCTTTGGGACACAGGAACGTCAGGGACTGTAGCTTATGGTGGCCTACCTATAATTAAATGCAGACTGGAAATATTGCCTTATTCTGTATTAATTTTGCCCTCAATTTCCCTTCTCTAGATCTCTGAATTTGAAATGAAAAAATAGCAGATACTTTCTGGAATTTGAAAAGTCAAGCCCAATTTTACAGCCAACTCACGGATACTGTCTGAAGATGTGACAACTCAGAAAGAAATACCCTTATATAACACTAACTAGAGACACATTATCCTCTTCATCTCAATAATATCACCACCTAGAGTGATTTACTGCACCTCCAGATCTTCTTCCAAAACACTGTTAGCCTTAGGCTAAAAACCACATTTGTGGTCTCTTTGGCTTTTGCTGTGTTGTACTCCACACAGCTAAGCTACCTAATTAAGGTCAAGGGTCAAGAAAACGTAACAACAACAACAAAGTCCAACCCTGCTGCTATTTTGGAAATATACACTACAAAATCATTTCCTACATTTCTTTCAAAGATACAGTCTGCTTTGCCCCAGGGGCATAAGGAGTCACAGTGTCAGGCAGATACAAGTAAAGAGATTTGAAAGATGATGTCAGGAAATTTTCACTAGGTTAAGTGGATGCTCAATAGATGAACATGGTTCAAAAATCTTTCATCAATAGTGCCACTAGAAGGAATACAGATTCATTCAGTATCCTGGAACAGGGTTCAGGTAATCCCACTGTAGATCATTTTTAACAAAACAAAGATTTATTGAAGGATCACTAACCAATTGTGTGGCCAGTTTGTAAATTGATTCCAACAGCAACAGCATCAAATATTTTACCATATTGTGCAATATGTTTTACTGTAGCTGTGTCAGGGCCGAGGCAGGCAAAGAGTCTTCTGTAGAATTTCTTTCACTCAACCAACTGCTATGCCTGGAAAAGCCAGAAAGTATTTCAGACAAAGGCTCCTCTTCATATGAGATACAAAAACTACAGTTTCAAGGGTAAATATGCATTTAGAAGAAGAATATGAGTTTAGATCAGAGATTATGTATGAATCAAGGAAGATTTAAAAAAAATCTAGCAGGAATATTATTTAGGAGCACTGAAAATTTAAATCTGATCACGTAGTATTTCTTAAAGAGAAAAATAAAACTAAAACCTAAGCAAATTCAGATATAACAAACATCAGGTTACCTTGGTCTTCAGTGCAGGATGTAAGAAGAAAAATTTGTTCTCAGTACTGAACACATTACTTTCCTTTTCACCTGGGAAATTCTGCATAAGCAAAACCCTTTCAAAATTCTGCATAAATGTTGTCCTTTCAAATCATTGTGGCCACAAGTAAAGTGTACCCATTCTAATCTGGCCAAAACATAATTTACGTTTTCATCTACTTCAGAAAGGGAAATGTACCCATATATTATTTTACCACTACAATATTGGTGGTTAGTGAGTTGTACCTCAGAGGAGGTACTGTGACAGAGTACATACTGTGCCTCCAATTCTTCCTTTTTCTTCTCATCTACGTAAACTGTAAGCAAACCTATAGCACTTCACAAACAATATCATTTTATAAAGGAATCACTGAGTTTGATACACTGAGAAATCCACCCACTGAAAGTATCCACTACTTTATTTGAGGATATCTTAACAAAGCAAAGTAAGATATATGTGGATTTTCATTCCATTCTGTAACAGTGAGGATGACTCCTCTTACAACGGTTTGGGTGAATTAGATATCTATCAATACCTTTCTGTCTTTTTATTCTATCTTTTATTCTATCACTTCAATGATATTGCAGAGTCAGTTGAAGTTAGTGGCGTTAACCAGTGAAGGCACCAAATTAATTAAGACTTCTCACTCTTGCAAACCAAAAAAAATCTTTGTGGAAGCTTACCTGCTGTTTGCCAAGGTGCACTGCCCTACAGTGTGTGCTTCTCCTTGCACACCACGTTAGAGGAGAGACATGCAACATGGAAATATTCTGCAATTACTTCTCTGGCTAGACACACAATGATAGGAAGCATCACTGCCTCTGTGTGAGAAGAAATCCACCAATCTGGACACCATGACATGCAAAACAAATGCTATATGCATACTGCTTTTGGCTGATTTGTATTTTTGCATATTTTAGCAAGAGAGAGTTGAGCTGTTCAGGACAAAGGAGCAGCAGAGTGAATTCAGAAGGTCAAAATGAGCAGAAATCTTACAAGACCAACTTTGAGAAGTTGCACCATCCAATCAGCCTCCATAAAGGTTGCTTTTAACAGAGACATTTCAAATAAATTTTCAGGGAGTTCTAACTTACATTACCAAACGTTTATGGTCTAGGATGAACTGCAATAAGGTGTGTTCCCACTTCAGCCTCCACTTCTTTTTCCCTGATGGGCATTACAATGAAATACATTCTGATTGCTCTAGTAATAAGGTACATATTTGACTTTAAATTAGAAAAGGCAATACTTTTTTTTGCTGTTGTTACTTTTAGTAATACAAATCAGGCCAGCTGGAAATGTTATTTCTACCCTGGAGTGTCTTCTGCTACATTTTAAATTGTAAACAGAAATAAGTAATTTCTATCTTTTATGCTAACACAATTCATAGTGACTTCTCCTGGTATTATCTGTCTGGGAATTGCTGAACATTGCAGACTAATGTAAACTTCTACGAGCATCTTGAGGAAAACGTGCATTTAAAAGTTTATTTGGGCAAGGTAGAAGATTACATTGAGAAGAAGATATTAGCATACACTAAGGAGAATAGAGCCATATCTCCACCATGGCTTTGTTTTTCTCAGGTGTACATGAAAGAATGACTGTAAAATGTCTAATTTGAAATGAGTGCAGTTTTAATCTTTGTATTCCTATCAGGTCCAATGCACTGGAACACGTGCTGTGTCAAAACAAATGCAGACATTCCTTCATCAAGACGGGTTCCATTTGGTAGGTCCTTATCAACACACCTATTACAGCTGTTTGAAAATATTTATCAGAAAATACTTATGAGTGTTCACCTTATCGATCCATTTTCAGACACTTCTTAACCTGAGCTTCCTGAACTAGTTATGTGATCAAGTTGAAAAGAAATTAATTAGAGAAAACATCTTGGTCACAATGCTTAAGCCTAAGTGACTGGTGAGCAATTTTCCAAAGTTGAACAGATTGATCACAAAAAGGTGTACCACTACAGTGCTCAAAATATTGGAAATACCACTGCAGCATGATATACCACTTCTACAGGAGTTGGGTCTGTTACACCACACCATCTGCAAAGCACACTGGAGATTTCTCAGTTACACACTCCAACAAACTGCTTACAAATACAAAACCTCACAAGTTTTCATACATCAGAAACACAAGTAGCCTCCCACCTTGTACACTCTCCATTCCAAAAATCCCACTTCTTCCTGTGTGAAAACTGTATTTAACTTAGCCCAGAGCACAGCTTATACACTGATGGCACTGGAATCTGAGCACAAGGAGGGAGCAATTTGCCAGAATTTTTCCAGAACTTTCAGGAATTTATCAGTGAAAGTGATGAATGAGAATTTACAAGTGAAGTGCATTGAGGGTACCTAACTCTTACAACAGTATCAAATTTGCCTTTAAGAGTTTCTGTATATCATACACAAACTTCAGTTAGCCTGAATCTATGAACATTTATCAGAAAGTTGCAACCTGGCAAACACATTTTTCAGAATAACTAACCTCAATAAATGAAGACAGTTCTTCCTGAGCAACATGACTGACAACTTGAATGACAACTCCAACTATTATTTATTAAAGAATTATAAATAAAGTCCAACAATATTCAGCCTGGAAAAAAAAAAAAACACAACTTCTCAATTGAAAAGGAGTATGTGTCGTGAAGACTTTTAGGTCTTCATTCAAGATTAGTTCATTTTAGTTACTGGAATAGCTGCTACAAATGTAGGATGAGTAACTATAGGGAAATCTGACAAGCCTGAAGGAATAATGCAGTATTTTTCTATTTTACACAAGACTTTTTCATTCTAAATAGTCTCTGTAATGCCAGTAGTTCTATTCCGTTTTACGTGAGAATGTTTCACTCGCCTTCACACTTCTTTTTTGCAGGAGTGACCAAATATAGCTCACTCCCACACAGATTCGGAAATAACCGCCCCACCGCTCTGATATAACGAACAGTTTCTAAAAGAGCCAAATTCCCTTCCTGTTATCACACTTTAAAAACATTCTGTAAATAATATCAGAAGGGAATATTCCACAGGTAGAAAGAGCTCAGCTCAAATGAGTTTTTGACAATACATTAGATTTCTAACAGGTTCTAATACTCCTTCAATCCCATATAAAGATAGATATGTTAAAAAGCATCCTTAAAGAAATGAAGCGTCCTTAATCCTTGGATAAGCACACTCAAATAAATGAAATTTACATTTAGTTGCATCTCATAATAGAAGTTACACAAATTGCCCTTTTTTCATTAACTCTTCTCTTCCTCAGTTACATTTTTCAAAGAGTGTAAAATAACGTGATAGAAGTACGGACAGACTGTTAGGAGAAGTCTCTCTTCCAACACAGTTTGCAGGAAGCAATTGAGTAAGACTTCATCTTGCAGTAGGAACTGGTATCCAGGGCATATGAAGGAACTGCATCAGTAGACTCTTCACACAAAAAGCACTGTCCTAGTAGTTCTGCAGAAATGGCAGGGAACTGTTGTATAATAAACTATCTCCTCTGATGGATATGTAAGTGAAGTGGATCAGCACACTGTAAAATCTTAAATTTATCCCTGTATTCAATTTGAACATTATATATTCAAGTATTAAATACTTAGACAGAAGTTAGCCTTTCAACTTTGTATGTACCTACCTCCACAAAAATATGAATCACTGCCCTCTTACAAGAGTTAAGCTGACTGCTCGACTGAAAATGAGGTTATTTTTCATAAAACTTCCTCTCTCCTCATCCAAACATACTAACTATTCCAACTTGCTGTTTCCCTTACTAAGTCCACTTCTAAGAAAATCATGTTTTCATCCAGAGTGTCTCTATCTTGAAGTAATGGATATTTATTCTTTTACCTCATGCAAAATTTGGAATAAGCAATTCTCAGGTTTTGTATACAAACACTTCTGCAAAAATTTAAGTATCAATAGGAATATCCGAATAAAGGACTGCAAGACAAATGTACTGGGTGTGCTCTGTCACTGTTCAAAGAGAAGAGGAGAAAGAGCCTGAACCCGAAAGTGCTTATAGTTTATATAGACAGAGTAAAGATTAAAATACCACACAGCAGGCAGACACAGTTGGGGGAGTTATATTTGTGCTCTTTAAAAAAAGTATGTTACACAGATTGTAATAATTAATTGCTTCTTAACGGCTCTTGCTGGGAAAAAAAAAAGGCCCTATTTTGAAAGAACATCACAAATTTTAATAGTTTTCACAGAGCAGAAGCTTAAACTTGTAAATATAAAAAATTTTACTCCCATGTGTTTAACAGCCACATTCCTGTGAGACACTGGATTATGAACAAGCTGACAGATTAGTTTAGGAGAGTCATTTTGTGCAGTGCGTTAAACAGGGAAGAAGCAAACATCTCTGTGTGGGAGGTGGGCAAGCTCAAATTATTACTGTGACAAATATGATATGCAAGACCAAGATATGAAAGAAAAGGAGATTGCAGAAAGGATGGTGCAAACCCCATCAGCAAGAAGCCTGGAAACAGTAAATTCTCATCACTTTGTTCTGTCTCTCTGCAGTAAAATTTCTTAATTTATTGTAGTCTGACACTTTTGCAACTTCAGTCTTTGAAAAGCAATCAAGTCTATGGCTCAGGATGAGGATCAAACTGATTGTTAGAGCTAAATGGTGGTTTGTCAGATTGCCAGAATGACTCCTTAAAAGACATATATTATTACAATTTTAGCAAGTCCATTAATGTCATAGTCTAAAGCAAGTACAACGGGCATTAATTTTCCTGCGTCATTCTAACTACATGCACTTCCAGGATTTCAAGCTGCTGCAGCAACTGTTTGATTTTACCTTTTTTCACCTTACAAACCTTCCTCCCATAGGTGCGCACAAACTGTGCTAGTTCTTTGTGTTTTGCAGTATTACACAGAAGCCTCAACTGAGATTAGGGCCCCAGCATGCTGTACATGAACAGCAAGATACAATCCCTGCTTCAAGCAGCTCACAGGTTAAGGAGCCAAGAGAAGCATCTGATAGGAGAAGTGATGGAGAAAGCTGGTGATTAAGTTACTTGCCCAAGGTCACAGAGCAGGCCAGGAACAGAGGTCCCCCTCTTCTTCCCTTCCTAATAGGCCACATGTCCTCTCACCTTTGGCTGAACTTTTGCCTCTATCTCTTCTCAGTTAGTTATGAATAATTCATGAGAATGAATTATTAGCTCTAAGGTGAAGATTGCTATTCACATGTAATAGCATGAAGCAGGTTAAGAAAACTTATGCTATTATATTAAAAATACTAAAAAGCATGCAAGATGAAAACCAAAACTGATACTACTGTGATTTCTTTCTCCAAATACATTTGGAATGTTTTTAAGTTTTAATGATAACAGCGTAATTTATTTTGTCTCTCCCGGCCTGCCCACTGCATGGTCTATGAATATTTGTAATTCATAACATGAGATGAGAATAACTTCTGTTTTCAGATTAGCTGTAACATCTCCTTTGTCCCAAAACAATTTTGAATTTCTAGAGTTTACTGCAAACAAGTCAAAAAATGCAGTGGCATAACAGAGAATTGTGAGTTCACTCTGCTAACTAATGAATTTAGCATTTGTTCTGCACTTTTGGAAACAAGACTGAATCACTCAATCACTCATCAAAATTTCTTGAAGCTTGAAAGATTCTAAATGAACAAGTGTTTTGCACTAGATTACAAAAAATGAAGGAAAAAAACCATTGTCTTCACAAAAAACTAGCCTAAATTACTGCATTGAATAAAGTCCAGTGACCTGATTTCTGGAAGCAATTGATACCACTGCTATTGACGCAGACCACATTCATAAATTGACATTTTTAGCAAAGGTTGCCTGCCACTCAATTACCTTAAATCAGTTAGTCAAAGAGCGCTCTCTGGCTACCTTCTATTAATTACATTATAACATCCCAGTTGTAGATAACATGCTTTAAGCCTTGAATAGGAATTCTGAACACTCTTTCAACTCCATCTGTGCTTTTCTTAGTTAAAGGGATACAATGCACACACTGCATAGGACACTGCTATAAACTTTTAAACCCATTCATTAAAAAAGAAGACTGTGCAATAATTACTATAGAAATTAAAAGGGTATATAAAGTATGGCAAATGAATCAGCGTCAATAGGAGATTTCTTTCAGTAGCTCAAATTGCTGGTGCACATCTCTCATAACAGAACTGTACTCCTTGCACTAAAGAGAACAGGGGCCCCTACAACTCAGTCATCAGCGGCCAGCTTTCAGGTCTCCTGTAAGGTGCTACATATGGTCTGAATAAAGAAGGTTATATGCAACTAACCTATGTCTAGCCCTTCACACATAACTTACGTGACCTGACTTTAAGTATTATTTGGTAGATCCTGGAATATACCATATCAAGTATTCTCCAGTAGTATACTATACATAATAAAACTTGGATACAGCATAAAATTACAGGCTAGTAAAGAACAAACAGATAAACTGCTACAGAAAGTGTATAAAAGAGCTCCAACTGAACCTAAAATGAAGGGAGCAAACTGTACATCAGGGACACCTCTCAGTGACAATTTTGAATGCGGAGGGCTCTTTGCAATCCCCCAACCTAACCAAGAGTTGTCATCAACTTTAGAACTCCCTAAGTGATGAAAGAGGAGATGCACAGGAAATATAGGGTGACAGTACCCTGCTTAGTATAGCAGATGAGATAGCACAGCTCTGTTAGGCTGTTATTAAGTATTGTGAGCTGGATAATAAATTCTTGGCTTCTTAATAGTGGGCAGGTTCCTATGTCTAAATCCTAATTATTCTTTCCAAGTGATCTTACTTGCAACCAAGCCAGTGTCAAAAAATGAAAAGAAACACAGAACCAAACAGGGCCATAAAAAAGCTGAAAGGTGACTTCACTGAGCAACACGTTCTAAGCTTGCTTCCATCTGCATGCAGAGATGGACACAAGGGCTTCTAGAGATCCCTTACATTATTCCACTGTTCTATCTAAGCTGCGAAAAGCCTACCCTGCCCTCATGCAGGATCACATAAATCTTTTCTTGAATAGAAAAGAAATGGGAAAGGATTTTAAAGGCAGAAAACTTGCACCATTTACTCAGGTTTAAATGAAATGAATTTTAGAATAGGAAATAGAAATAGATTTTTAAAACGCTTTTGAAAAAATATTACTAGAAAAAAATCCTGTTATCTCCTCTGGAATATTTCAGAAAGTGGTAGTGGCTGTTTCCATTACAAGCAAACACATATCTGACCAAGATCTCAGTATTAAAAGCACCGAAGAGAGGGCAATCTTACACTGGAGGGAGCAGAGAAATATGCAGTTAACTTAATCAATGCTCACACATACTGCAGTTTCAGAGTTTAAAAAAGTCCACGAAGACTTAATTACATAATCTTAATCTAAAAGCCCCACACATTCTACAATTTTCACCTAATTAAAAACATTCTATATTTTTCCAATAGTTTTCCTTGCTTCCTTGTTTCACTGCCTTCAGAAATCCAATCACAGTGCAATAAATTAGTCCACAGTCACTACAACAGCAGGCTGAAACATGGGCCAGCAATAAAATCAAAACATAGACCATATTAAAACAACAGAAGTATTTGAGCTGTATAAAACTATATATAACTGAACTGCTACTACCAGCTCAAGCACATACAACCTCATGTGCCTCACATTAACGCATCAGGAATTAGACAATAAAGAACGTGCTACATGTGACTTTTAATCTCTAGCAGATAAAAGTAGGGTAAAAACCTCCCTCTAAGAAGCAATTCAGTGTTATGTGCTATACTGCAGCTTCTCCCTCAGCATTTTTAGCACAGTGTTACAATAGGATGTGTGGCAGGATGATCAGCAGTCCTTTGCTGCAAGCTGTTTTTCAGTCTTCAGTGAAGTTTAACAGAAATATCCTAACTGAAATAGATCCTCTCCAGCCAGAGGGAGAAGAGAGACTTCAGAATGCAGGCATTAGCATGAGTAGTCAAACATTTCAGAAAAATTAGCTACTTTTCTTCCATGTGTTCCAAAGGGAAAGGAGAAATAAAACGAATACATTGAAAGGGGAAAAAAAGCATCCACAAGAAGCACCACTGAAGTATGGCCTACAGTTCCTGTCGAAAGCAAGATGTTCACATTGCTTTTCTGGCAAAGTGGTATTCATACAACTACAATGAACATGATTCACTTTCTATTTTGATTAATGCAAATGCTCAGTAATATCTCTAACCTACCTTTTAGGAGGTAACTAATGCATGACTTAGGAGCCTTCAAAACAAAACGTTTCTTGAACGCATGTTAAAAAAGCATCCAGACCTTTTCCATTAATTTCATTTCTAAGAGCCAAGAAAACGCAAGACTTCAGTTTCACGGCACATAAATACAAGTCTCAAACTGACTTTTCTCTGGAAAAAAAACCTCAGATTTTGGATAACCACAAGCTACTCTTAAGTTTTTATTTGAATTTATTCAATGCTATAAACAAGGATAAATTCCAAGGAATTAAGTTTATCCACTTCAAAGTTCCCGTCAAAAAACTCCATAAAACAGGTAAAGCACTCTCAAGTTAGCACCAGTATAATAAAACCACACATCAATTGTTGCCTAAACAAACATTTTGTGTGTATAGTAACAAAACAGAAAACACAAGCCTCTCACCCTCAGAGCTGGTGCCACTTCTGGTCATAGCCTGAAACTCCTGTGAACATTATTCTACGACCTGTAAGAAATACAAAGATATCTATTGAGGCAGGAAGAGACAGATTTTCCACTAGTTAGTAAACACATACATGCCTATTGCCAACCCTACTTAAAACTAAGTACTCCATTCAAATTGAAAGAGCACTAGTAACCTTTAAAAACATTACAGCATCTTCTGACATGAATTGAATGTCTGAAAGAAACAAACAAAACAAACAACAACAAAAATAATTTGAATCATTTTGAAACCAGAAAGAAAAACTGTCTCCAGAGAGTTTTTTTGTTTGTTTTTTTTTTTCAGTATTTCTCCAGTCTGTGTAATAATTTACACAAATTATAATCCAGTTATATTTTCATAAACAGAGAATTAAAGGATGGAAATGTAATTAATGCCAGGCTGGGTATGTTTATAGAAAATGCATCTTGACTAACTTGATGCGATTAAAAGTTTGTCTCAAAAAGATAACAGCTTGATGAAGTTAGAATTTTAAGAGGGTAAATTAAACTTGGTACTTCCTGAAATGTTGACTGAGAACCTAGAATAAAACAAAGTCAATATGTCATGTATTAATCAAATTAAAAGCTGATTAACTGGCAAATCTCTGCTGAAAGTCTAAACAAAAATTCCTCATCAGGAGAGCAGTTTTTAATAGGCTCCCACAGGCTCTACGGGCTTTAATTTATTTTTTAACAATTAGACACCTGAAGGGAGAAAATAACTTGTAAAATCTGAAGATGAGGAGACTTGGAAAATGTTAGCTAGGAAGCAAGACGCAAAAAGTCAAATACTAGCGGAACCCAACGCAATGTCTGCTTTAACAGCACTAAATGCAAACAAAGACAAACATTTTGGCACACCAAATGCAGGATACAAAAAATTCATGATGCTTCCCAAATCTCTGCTTCCTGGGAGAAGAATGGGAGATCTGAGGTGTGTCGCTTGTTTGCTGTATTTTGCTTTCTCACAGAAAATCAGCCTCAATTCTTTAGCGCACTTCATTTTAAATGGTTACCATACATGTGTGTACCAATATGTACATACAGAATCACAGAATCATAGAATTGCTCAGGTTGGAAAATACCTTCAAGATCATCAAGTCCAACCGCAACCTAACCATACTGCCCTAACAACCCACCACTAAATCATGTCCCTGAGCACCACATCCAAATGGTTTTTAAACACATTCAGGGGTGGTGACTCAACCACCTCCCTGGGGAGCCTGTTCCAGTGCTTAACAACCCTTTTTGTGAAGAAGTTTCTCCTGATATCCAACCTAAACCTCCCCTGGTGCAACCTGAGGCCATTTCCCCTTGTCCTGTCACCAGTGAGAAGAGACCAGCCCCGCTCTCACTGCAATCAGCTTTCTGGGATTTGAAGAGAGCAATAAGGTCTCCTCTCAGCCTCCCCCTCCTCAGACTAAACAGCCCCAGTTCCTTTAGTGTCTCTTCATAGGGCATATTCTCCAAGCCCTTCACCAGCCTCGTTGCCCTTCTTTGGACCTGCTCCAGCACCTCAATGTCCTTTCTGTACTGAGGCACCCAAAACTGAACACAGTACTCGAGGTAGGGCCTCACCAATGCAATTTTTATAAATAAAAATAGAAAAGGATGCTCTTCCTGTGGATCAGTGACATCTCACAATTCCTTCATTTCAACAACTATATTCCTGAGAGCTAGAAAATTACATTTATGAAAGGATACAACATACATCTCTTGAAGATAAGTAAAACCCATATGCTACAATTGGTTACTTTAATTCTCAAGACAGTACTGTAATTCCTGTAATTACTATTCTGACTTGCTACTACCCCTGTCTATAAAGCATCTAGTTTGAAGGGGACCACAGTCAACATTCTGAACATCTCCAAAACAAAGTTCATATTTACAAAGTAAAAAGAACAGTTCACAAAACTGACTAACAAGCAAAAACGACACTTACATGCTACACAGACTGACTTCCAATGGAATGACGAGAATGAATAGGAAACTGTATGCATGTACACTGTTTTGCCTCATCAGGCTCATAAATAATGAATACATTGTTCTTCACATAATTTTGTTTTCATACTCTTTTTTATATTTAAAGTCATATCATGGTAGGGTAGAAAATGTTTGCTACTTTTTTTCTACTATTTGTAGAACTAGAAATTTTTGCTTATGATAGCCAACAGTCTGGAATACAAACTTTTCTGAAAGATGATGATTATTCTTCATTGCACCAGGACAATTTCACAAATAACAAATCCTATTATCACACTAATCTTAGAACACAACCCCTACTTGCTTTCACAAGCACAGTTCCCAGAAATTAGTTTCATCTGACATACACGAGTAAAAAAATAATATATATATATATATATATATATACTTCTTTATCTCCATGTAAGGGAAGCCTCATATTTTTGAGAAATGTTTTCAAAAATACTTTTTGATATATCACCATGTCTTGCATTAGAAGCTTTAAGAATCCCAAGTCACTGCTTCTTTTCGTTTAGAAGTATCAGCTGGTGCTTCTGAAAGCTGTACTGGAAGAATCTTGACAGGAACTGCAAGCTTGCTTAAATAATGTATCAAAAGGCATCAGATTTTTTTTTTATTATTCTAGATGTCACAAAATTAAGATAAACATTACAGATTTCAATAATTCTAAATAATCCTTCCTCTATCTGGTGATGAGGTTTCCCTTCCTTAATTGTTAGGTATTTTTAAAACAATTTGTTTTCTAGCTGCCAACAAACGTACATCAGTAAGAATAGGTAGGACCAAAACTCTTCAGTTAACAAGAAGGGAAAAAGGTGAAGGTGGAGAAGTACATACAGCTTCTTATCACAAATCGCAAGATATTGAGAAAAAGTAAATTTGTTCTGCCCCATTTGCCAGTCATATTTAAATTGTATTTCAGTAAAATCCAACAGTCTGATTTTCAGTGAAAAAAGACCAGGAACTCAGGTCAGCTAGATAAACATTTTCATGAGCTCACACTAAGTTTGCAGGCAAAGAGAGCCTTAGGGTATGAGTATTCACCTTGTCCACAGCTTGTTTCTACCATGTGTACCATGCTGAGGGGAAGTGGTGGATCTCAGACATGATTTGGGAATGCAAGTTAATTTTAAGAAATGAAATATAGTGCAGTTTCATCTTTGATATAACCCTTGCCCACTGCTGACAAAAGCAGCCTCCTGTTCTTATGTTCTCCTGTCTAACACAGCCAGCCCTTTGCCTTGGATCAAGTGAGCACTGATCCAACACAAAAAGCAAACCCAAGTGTCAGGAACACCTCCCCATTATCCTTCTGTTTTAAGGGCACATTGTAGTTATATTTCTAAACCTAGAGACCTAGAAACACATTTCCCTAACTACCCTTCCAAATCCAGTCACAGAATCACACAGAATCACAGAATCATAAGGGTTGGAAGGGATCTCTGGAGATCACCTCATCCAACCCCCTGCTAAAGCAGGTTCCCTAGAGTAGGTTACACAGGAAAGCAGCCAGTCAGGTTTTGAATATCTCCAGAGAAGAAGACTCCACGGCCTCTCTGGGCAGCCTGTTCCAGTGCTCTATCATACTCAAAGTAAAGAATTTTCTTCCTCATGTTCAGATGGAACTTCCTGCATTCCAGTTTGTGCCCACTACCTTTGTTCTGTCACTGGCCATCACCAAAAAGAGCCTGGCCCCATCCACTTTACACCCACTCTTTAGATGTTTATAAGCATTGATGAGATCCTCTCTCAGTCTTCTCCAGACTGAACAGTCCCAGGTCTCTTGGCCTTTCTTCATAAGGACCCCTAACCTGTGGCCTTCCATTAGACTTTGTCCAGCATTTCTCTGTCTTTCGTGAACTGAGAAGCCCAGAACTGGACACAGTATTCTAAACGTGGCCTCATCAGGGCAGAGCAGAGGGGGAGGACCACCTCCCTCGACCTGCAGGCTGCACTCTTTTTAATGCACCTCAAGATACCATTGGCCTTCTTGGCCACAAGGGCGCACTGCTGGCTCATGGCCAAGCTGTTGTCCACCAGGACACTCAGGGCCATCCTTGTAGAGCTCCTCTCCAGCAGGTCAGCCCCTAACCTGTACTGATGCATGCAGTTATTTCTCCCCAGGTGCAAGACTCTGCACTTGCCCTTCTTGATTCTCATTAGGTTCTTCTCTGCCCAACTCACCAACCTGTCCAGGTCTCAGTGAATGGCAGCACATCCTTCTGATGTCCTTGCATGTCAAAAATCCATGAGGTTCCAACAAATGATGAGATTCAAATATGCCTTTAATATGAATACAGCTGTAGTGCTGATGTCTAATATTCCAGCATCTCCTGTGGCAAATTATTCCCTGAGAGTAACCAAGAAGTAATTATTACAAAGTTATTGGGTTATCAAACTTCTAATGATGTTATAATTGCTTTCATTATACAATTGATTTGTCACAAATGCTCTTATTACAATTATTACTGACCTCCTGCCACAGCTAAAATGTAATTAAAGGTTCAGTTCTGTTTAACACATTGCCCTTATGTACTGTTGAAGAATCACAGAAGCTACAAAATATACACAGCCTCACTTTTTGGTTCAACAATATGAGACCTAGGGCAGTTGTCTTGCCACCTCTTCTCTGAAATCTTACTTTCTCTGCATTTTGTCCTGGTGTTTTAATACCCTATTTTGAGTATTTAGCAAAGCCTTACTTACCCCAGTAATATCATGTTTCTCTCCAACCACAAAACATTTTTTTTCAACCCAGGCCATTCTATGATTCTGATTTTGTTGCTGTTCTGCAGTTTTGCTTTGTATGCTCACTACATTTGCCCCAAACCAAAATTAGTTTCTCCTTTTCTTTGCCTGGCATTTTTCGTCTTGATGCAATAATAGTGCAATTCAGTCACTTCCAAATTTTTTTTTTTAATAAGTTGTTCTTAACACAATTATTTTTCCTATTCATTTCTCTGGACATTTTACCAAATCCAATAGTTCAGAATAAAAGAACAACAGGAAGAGCAAGCATACCATCAGTCTTAACTCAGCAGCCCTCCCAACCAAGCTTAAGCTAGGTAGACTTAGTACCGCATTATATTCAACAAGCTGTCACTTTCAAAATACATGAGAGATTTACAAGAAAACTTCTGAAAATTAGAGCCCTAAAATCTTGTATTTTTGATACGATTATTCAAGGTTGGTACTTGCATGTAAATCTACCCAAGACCTATCTTTTCCTTGTCTCCCCTTATCTCAGATTGCTTTGGAATTTAACTGATGGAAGTTAAAGAGCTTGCTAGCAACAGGAGGCTAATGCAGTTTAACAACTTCAGAGAATTCCAGGAGTCAAAGATGTGAACTATCCCTCTGCCTACACTCACGCTCTGTCTACAGAGAGGATGACAATTTTGGTGCTTTAGACAATCAAAAACATGGAATGGGGGAAATTTTGTTTTGTTTAATATTGTTCTGTCCTTTAGGATTAACTCAATATGATTAAGCATAAGGGAACCAGGGAAAAATAATAAGTATGAAAAAAATATATAAAAAAGAAATATTTCTGCAGTGTGATAGTTCATACACACATTTAATTTAATAAAAAGGGAATATAATAATAGTAAGAAATAATGCTGAAAAAATAGAAAATATATTTTTTTTTTGTCAGAAAGTAACAGTAAGTAATATTTCAGAGTTTGAGGCATTCCAATTAGTGCATTACCAAACGAAGAGGAAGGAAAAAAAGAATTTATATAAAATAAGCATATACTGAAGAAAGGATAAATGAATTGTGTGATCTCACAAACAAACACCCAAGAAGTCTTTTAAGTTGCCTTTAAACTTAAGCATAACTCTTGCTTGTGAAGGCATCTGGCATACCATGTCACAAGCAGAATACATGTGATATTGAGAACAGATTCCAAGAGAGGAGTAACAGGACCTGACCTACATTGCTGTTACACTGGTGTACATTAGCAGCGACTTCAGTGAAGCCAAGGGAAGAACAAGTCTGGCCCATCACCCAGCAATCATATTCGTACATAATCCATTTGCTGACAGGCAACAAGAAGACAAAATTGTAAATATGCAGATGAACTTTAAAAGGCAGACTTCAGAATTCATGTTGATCTCTAATACCCTGCACCTTAGTTCACCATTTCAATTCTTCCAAGGATCTCCATAAATAATACTACATTCGGAACAAACCACTTACTATGTGGCAGTTTAAATCATTAGATGAGGTTTGAAAACAGATGAATCAGCATTTATCCTGCAGACCACTGTCACTTAGGTGCAAAAACGACAGACAAAACAGAAGAAACACTCTCCTGTGAAGCAGGAATTACAATTTTAACCTTAAGAACTCAATGAGTTAAGACAAATGTATCACCCAAAATAGTGTGTCAGTTGGCTTAGGAGAATGCAGGCCAGAACACAGAGAGCCTCTCCAAGCCCTACCAACTTGTAGAGAACAGAGAGCACTTTATACAGCACAAGGCTTTTATTTAACACTTATAAAATAGAGCTATGTGCTATGCAAATTCAGTTATGAAATCTGGAACAAATTCATAGAATTACAGAATGGCTTGGGTTGGAATGGACCTCCCACACCCATGTATCAGCGTACCTCACCACACTCTATACTCATTCAACTCATTAAGACACAAGAAAAACACTCACTCCTCCTACTGTATTAATTCTCTGCAGGTTTAGTGAGCTGAATCAATTCCTTACAGGATCAGATCAACAGAACTGAAGCCTCATAGGCAGAAGTGTGGAAGGACACCATATCTTTTGAGTGCCAAAAGCTCTTAGGTCATTTAAGCGCATCAAACTTCAATCACAAGAGTGACTGGAAATTCAATTTCATTTTTCATTCTTAGAAAAAAAAACTGTTTTTGTTACAATAATGTAGCAGAAAGATAATAGGGCTAGGCTCCCAATGTTTAAGAGCTCTTCACTGGAAATTCGCTACACAGAAGAATGTTCTCACTCTTCAGAAGAAGTGATCTCCAGCAGGCTGACGTTGCTGGCAGGTAGGTGGAAGAGTTCAGTCAGAGCTGAAGAAACCCATCAAGGATTTTTTTTTCCTGTTCCCAATTTGGAAGCAGAATTTTAACAAAAGAGCCTCCTTTTTTTCCATATGCTCCCTAGTATATCAGTCTTCTGCTCAGGACTGCACAAATAAATTTAAGTACCATTTCTGAGGCATTAAATCTCTCTCCAGTGCTCTCTGTTTGAAAGCACTTTAGGAACACTCAGTTGAAATAAGATGCCAAAAGGAAATTCAAACAGCAGGACTGAAGATAATCAGAACTAGTGTAAAAATATCCAGGGAAAGCTTCTTTTGAGGGCTTTATTTTATAATGAGGCACAATCTGACACTGCAAACGTCCTTTGCCACTACTCTGAGAAAACACAAAGCAAAATACTTATTAAAATTATGTTATTATTTATCATTCTTAGAATCCTAAAATAGTATTTCTAGCTCTAGAAAGACAGATGTAAAATCTGAAAACACATCTAAAATTAGAGCAGAGGAAATTTGACTGGTTTCCTTCCCTCCTCCTGAAGAACACTGAAGCTAAGTATCACTAAAAGATACCTTCCTCTATCAATTTTTAGTAAAAAATCTGTTAAGTGTCTGATGATCCATTCTATTTCAAGAAAGAACAAAAATATAGATCATTATGCTATTGCTGTTATTTTCTTGCTGTTCTGAGTTTAAACTTACTGAATTTCTTCTGGGAATACAGCTCTTTCTTGGAGAATGATACAATTAACTTTCAACAGCATGATTGCTGAAAGTAATTGTTACTTACATAATCCTATCACTTCCCTACATTTTTAAACCACATTCGCACATCCTTTCCTATTTCCACACATAATACTATAAAATATTGTGGACTCTGTAGATTAATAATTCCAATAAGAATGTATACAGAAACTGGCAGAGGATTATTGATTCCTGTCAGGTGTAATTAATCACTCTGCCAAGTACCTTTTCTTACTCCTGTGCTAAACTCAAACTCAACTGGCAATCATCAGTCTTGACAAGACTGACGTCAAACTCTTTGCATGTGCCAGTGGGTCATCCATCACAACGAGAGGTACCACGTTTATATACAGGTGTATAAGAAATTTTGTGTTTAAATATCTCTCTTACAAAAACCTCTCCTAAAATATCTGAGAACAACACAGTTGTTGCATTAATGACAGCAAAAACTGCCACCTACTGAGTGTGCAGGTGACTTCCCGTGGCATCTTATGACACATACCATGAAGTTCAAAGGTTCACAATCATTTTTAGCTGTCTACTGAGACTGTGTTTGGAGATACTATCAAGAGAGTCCAAGATCCAAAGACAACCTTAAACCTCAGCAAAGCCCACAGTCATACCTATTAGACTTCTTTCGCCCCATCAAGAAGAGAAACAAAGCTCCTGTACGCAACAGCAGCAAACACAAGACACTTGTAGGAAGAAGCATGTTAATGGTTAGTGTTAAGAATACAGACTTGATAGGAATCAAGGAGAGCAGTCATTTCATGTCGTATAACTGAGTGGTCGAGATGTTCGAGCAAGAAAATTGTTAGTGGTCATTTAGGAAAACATCTTACATTCTATTTTCCCCTCTTTTATGTGAACGAATTACATTAAGACAGATCAAAGCTCCTATCAACCAACAGAAAAAATAAAATCCATGAAATCAGTCACTTGCAGCTCTTTACAGAGCAACAATATCCTGGCAGAGAAGGCACAGTCTCTAAGGCTTGCAATACTAAACACTGTTTTATCTAGATACTAGCTCTATTTCTGAAGTCCTGAAGTCCTGATATTTGACAGTATGACTTTTAAAAAATAAAATTAAAAAAAATAAAAAAGCATGATATAATAGCAGCATTGTAACACACAACAAAAAGACATAGCAAGAACTCTCAAAATACAGAATGTATGCAAGCCTGCACATTCTAAAGGTGAAATATGGAAGCAGGGAAATATTACCACTGGCTCAGCTGAACAGCTCTTACCCAGCCCTTGTACCAGAGAAATCTGAGAAAGTTCCTACTGAAACTGCACCAGCCAAGGTGACCCCAAAGCAGAGTTTTCGTGAGCACACATACTGCAGAACCCATCCAAGTACTGCACAGAAGTACAATTAGCTCCAGGGAAATAAACACTTCAAGGCCCACACAGGGCTTCACAGCCTTTGAAATGCGCAGAAATTTTCTAAAAATAATTGAGTTCTGTCATGAAAGATTTTTGCAGATTGGTTTGCTTCTGTATACAACAATGAAAGCATTTAGCAAAACAGCCAGTTTTTAATGCACCATTTTCAAATTTAAATAAGTTTAAAAGTGCGGAAGTGCTGGCAAAAGAGAACCAAGTTCACAGTCTTGGGTCTTACGTGCTAAATTTCAAGTGGACCTGAAAATAATTTTAAGAATAATGCAGTGTATAAAAAAGAAAAAAAAAGTTTTTTTCAAAGATTGCTGACCTATAAAACATGTACTTCATATTCCTCCAATCCCAGAATGCACTCATATTTTAGCAAAGTCTGTTCCATGTCTCTCCTTTCCCCCATGCAACATTCAGGAAAAAGCTCTCGCTCTAGCACACTGCAAGCATCAAGGAAGCTCTGCCCACCTAGCTGAAGAACAGGAAAGAATAAGAAATATAATTTCAATAAGCCAAGCACTGGGCTACCATCTTGAAATATTTCATTTTATCTCAAATATAGAAAAATTAGAATTTTCTGTACACAGGTTTATTCTAAAACATCTTTAGTCTTTGAAAGGATGTTTCAAAAGGTACATTGTAAGGCAGTCTGAGATAAAAGGTATCTAGTTTCTTCACCACAGACAGAAACATTTATGGGGATGAACCTCACCAAAAATATGTTCCTCATATAAGGTTTTCACTTGGAATTCCAGATGCTTCCAGAAGTGAAAGAATGAGGAAATCTATGAATGTACTTCAGAAAACTTGAGATTTCCACTCCATTTTCTTGCTTTATATGCATGTTTCTCTTTGCAAGCCCTGGGAAAGGAGCCCACAGTTTATTACACAGAACCCTCCTGCAACTAGGGTCTCTAGTAAGGAGTCTGTATGTAATGAGCCAGTGCTTGTGGGAGGGGCTTGTGCTAGTGGGGGAAGCAGTGGGGAAAAACTTCAGATTTCTTCTGGAAGTTTGAGGGAGGGCCCCTCTAGAAAGGTAGCGTGCCAGAAAGCCCAGCTGAAGTGCCTTTACACTAATGCATGCAGCATGGGAAATAAGCAGGAAGAACTGGAAACTGTGATGTGCTTGGAAAATTATGATCTGGTTGCTATCACGGAAACGTGGTGGAATGAATCCCACGACTGGAACACTCTGATTGAGGGCTACAGCCTCTTCAGAAGGGATAGAGAGGGCAGGAAGGGAGGGGGAGTTGCCCTCTATGTTAGGAAGTGGATAGATTGTGAAGAGCTGTGTCTGAGTAACAGCCATGACCAGGTTGAGAGCTTATGGGTTAAAATCAGGGATTGGTCCAGTAAAGGAGATCTAGCAGTTGGGGTCTGTTACAGGCCACCTGATCAGGGGGAGCCTGTTGACGAGGCCTTCCTGCTCCAGCTGCAGGAGGTGTCATGTTCGCGGGCTCTTGTCCTGATTGGGAGTTTTAACCATCCAGACAGCTGCTGGGATAGCGGCACGGCAGGCGGCAGACAATCCAGGAGATTCTTGGAGTCTGTTGAGGACAACTTCCTGGTCAGGTATTAGACAGACCGACACGAGGTGAAGACTCACTGGACCTGGCGCTCATCAATGCAGAGGAGAGCATTAGAGGGGTCAAGACTGGAGGCAGCCTGGGCTGTAGTGATCATCCCCTGGTGGAGTTTGCGATCTGGAGGAATGCAGGCCTGGCAAAAAGCAGAGTCAGGACCCTGAACTTCAGGAGAGTGAACTTCTGGCTGCTCAAGGAACTGCTGCGTGGGATACCCTGGGAAACTGTCCTTAAGGGCACAGGAACAGAGAAGAGCTGGCAGCTCTTTAAGGACACGCTCCTGAGAGCGCAAGAGCTCTCCATCCCCCAGCAAAAGAAATTGAGCAGAGGAGGCGGGTGACCGGCATGGCTGAGCAAGGACCTACAGCTTAAACTGAGGGAAAACAGAGAAACGTACATGAAGTGGAAGCAGGGTTGTGTAGCCTGGGAGGAATATAGGGCTGTTGTCCACATGTGTAGAGATAGGATCAGGAAAGCCAAGGCGCAGGTAGAGCTGAACTTGGCTAGGGATGTGAAAAATAACAAGAAGGGGTTCTACAGGTACATAGGCAGGAGGAGACAGGTCAAGGAGAGTGTTCCCCCTCTGATAAATGAGGATGGAGAAGTGGCTTCCTCAGACATGGAAAAAGCTGAGGTGCTCAATAAGTGCTTTGCCTCGGTCTTCACTGGTGGTCAGGCTCCCCACCTCTGCCAGGACCCTGAACCTCGAGGTGTGGGTGAGAGGAGTGGATTCCGTCCCACTGTAACAGTGGAACAAGTCCAAGACCTCATGAAACTGAATGTACGGAAGTCCATGGGGTCGGATGAGATCTATCTTAGAGTTCTGAGAGAGATAGCTGATGTGGTCACTGAGCCGCTCTCCATCATATTTGAAAAATCATGGCTGTCTGGTGAAGTCCCTGGTGACTGGAGAAAGGGAAACATTACTCCCATTTTTAAGAAAGGGAGAAAGGATGTCTTGGAGAACTACACACAGTGAGCCTCACCTCTGTGCCTGGGAAGATCATGGAGCAGATCCTCCTAGAAGACATGTCAAGGCACATATGTGACAAGGAGGTGATCCAAGACAGCCAGCATGGCTTCACCAAGGGCAGATCTTGCCTGACCAATCTGGTGGCCTTCTATAATGGAGTGACGGCATCAGTGGATGTCATCTACCTGGGCTTCTCCAAAGCCTTTGACAGGGTCCCTCACCACATCCTTCTCTCCCAGTCGGAGAGGTATGGATTTGAAGGATGGACTGTTTGGTGGATTAAGAACTGGTTGGCTGGTCGCAGCCAATGGGTTGTGATTAATGATTCTATGTCAGGGTGGAGGCCAGTCACGAGTGGTGTCCCCCAAGGCTCAGTCTCGGGACCGGTGCTCTTTAACATCTTTATCAATGACATAGACGATGGAATCGAGTGCACCCTCAGCAAGTTTGCAGATGACACCAAGCTGAGTGGTGCAGTCTATACATTGGAAGGAAGGGAAGCCATCCAGAGGGACCTGGACAGGCTGGACAAGTGGGCCCACGAGAACCTAATGAGGTTCAACAAGGCCAAATGCAGGGTGCTGCACTTGGGCCGGGGCAATCCCAGGTATTTATACAACCTGGGGGAAGAACTCCTTGAAAGCAGCCCTGCGGAGAGGAACTTGGGGGTCCTGGTGGACGAGAAGCTGGGCATCAGCCAGCAGTGTGTGCTGGCAGCCCGAAAGGCCAACTATGTTCTGGCCTGCATTAAAAGAGGAGTGGCCAGCAGGGAGAGGGAGGTGGTGTTCCCCCTCTACTTGGCTCTTGTGAGGCCCCATCTGGAGTACTGCGTCCAGGCCTGGGGGCCCCAGCACAAGAAAGATGCGGAGCTCTTGGAATGAGTCCACAGGAGGCCCACTAAGATGATCAGAGGGCTGGAGCACCTCTCCTGTGAGGAAAGGTTGAGGGAACTGGGCTTGTTTAGTTTGGAGAAGAGAAGGCTCCGGGGAGACCTCATTGTGGCCTTCCAATACTTGAAGGGAGCGTATACACAAGAGGGAGAACGATTGTTCACAAGGGTGGATAGCAATAGGACAAGGGGGAATGGTTTTAAACTAAGACAGAGGAGATGTAGGTTAGATATTAGGAGGAAGCTTTTCACACAGAGGGTGGTGACGCACTGGAACAGGTTGCCCAGGGCGGTTGTGGATGTCCCATCCCTGGAGGTGTTCAAGGCCAGACTGGACATGGCTGTGGGCAGCCTGGTCTAGTGGTTGGCGACCCTGCACTCAGCAGGGGGGTTGAAACACAATGATCTTTGAGGTCCTTTTCAACCCAGACCATTCTATGATTCTATAAACTTGAGAGGACTTTCTCACTCCATCCAGGATTAAGCCTCACCAAATACACTGAAGAAACACACAGTGCTGCCTTTCTACTTCATAACACTGGCTTTGCCCAGACTACTGCATTAATTTAAGATCATTTAAAAAGATAATTGAAGTGCTTCCAAATACTTAGCCTACACTAACAAAAATAAAATAAAATAAAATGAAGTGTATTTTCCTGATGATATGATGATGTGATTCATTTTTGGCAACTTCCCTCCCCCAAAATCCAAATTGTCAAAAAAGATGAAACCCACGTTAGCCCCAAGGCAGAGCAGTGCAGGCAAGTCACCTGCACCCCGTGGGACTCAGCTGTCAATGGAGATTCATGAGGACCACCAATCTCACCACACTCAATGCAGAACATTTGTTACTACAGTAGAGCTTCTTCAAAACTGCTGTACCACAAAGCAGCAGGAAGAAAAAAAAGTAAATCCTAAAACTATCTCTGGAAAGAAAATAAAACAAGCCAGAATACATAGCTGTGTATTTTGATGCATTTACTGCCAATGCAACTAATTTTACTCTTTCTATATCTTGGCTCTAGAGAGGAATTTCCACAGGAATACATACTTCCTCCATGTGAGTAACGCATCTTGTAATTAATGGACTGCAAATGCTAAAATGCCAGCATCTTAAAGAGTTCCACCCCCACATCCTGCTTAGTGCTTTCTATATTAGTAATAACTTGAAACTATTACTTCAATACACAAATAATCTCTGATTATTGTACTAGGTGTTGATCTATTCCTACAAAAATCTCTTCAGTGGCTGCAGAACCCACATACACTCTGTACTTTAAAATGTATCCTTTTTAAAATTCTGCTATCAGAATCAACACATGCTCTAAAATATAATTTTAAATTTAGGAAGTTTAAAACCACTAGAAATTAGTCTGGCATTGACATGAGCTCAGTAGAAGCTACTGGCACCTGTTTTAGATACAGCAAATCATTGTATCTCACCCGACATTACTTCAAATAGAACACTATTTTAACTATTAAAGAGATAGCAGTTATATAAAAACTTCATATTTATTAATACTACTCAATGAAATAATAAGAAACTAATAGAGATGTCACATGGCAGAAAAATAGATAAATACATTCTAAATTAAGGATTAGTTGCTAAGGGGCATCCTTACAGCTTCTGTGTATGACATTTCTCTCAAGAAGACTGACACAGTGCTGAAACTACTGAGTTTTTTCAGCTCTATAACGAAAAAAAATAGTAAGCCTGAGAATCACTAACATTCCAGGTTTGTTGAGATACTGTTAATGCCCCAAAATAGTACTGTATCTTTTTTTGGTTACATTGAAAGTTAGCACATTCTCATTTCCTAAGGAGGATCATCTGGCTTATTAGTGCGTTTTTGCTAACACTGAGTTAAACAATTAAAGTTTGAGTAAAATATATTTAAAGCTAATATCCAAGGAGAAATTATATCCATCCAAAAAGGCTCTTCTATAGCTAAATGAATCTTTAAAGTATCGATCTATTTATGACCTCATGAGTATATAAAAAAAGGTGCCTGAAGGATGCTAAGAGACACTTTCTAGTCTGTCCCTGCGCTTGAAACATCCTGTACCTCCCTACTGACCTGTAGGAAAGCTTCTTTCAGGAAGTAACCAGTTTCTGCAAAGTGAACGTGTGGTTTTCTCTAACAACTTTATGGTGACATTTCAGAAATAAACTCTCTGGTCTTTGTCTAATCTCACTAGTATTCAGGAATTATCCATTTTTCAATACAGTGGCTTGCAGATTTAAAAAATCAGTGGCTGTTTGACTGCCTCCTTTGATGCAGTAATCGTGTACCATCTCTCCAGACTGATTGTTACAACCTACCACAGGATCCAACTTGAAAAAAACTACATTCATTTCATTTCCAAATGACATTGCTGGGCCGAAGGCAATGAAGAGGGACAGAAGTAAAACATTTGTGACAGAAAAACATTTTAAGAGGAAGACAAAATTTAAAACTAACACTTCCAAACATTTGAAACTGAAGTTTGACCTATAAACTCGTGGCAGTATGAAACTTAAATTGCTAGACCAAAGGAGAATGAAGTGCTGTGCTGTTCAGTATGTAATTCAGTGTGATGCAGTGCGGTCCTGGAAACACTTGGTAAAGAAGACAGGCTGTTCAGTCCCCGAAAAGAGTTCCATAAGAAGTACTGCTGGCCTCAATGCCTGGTTAGAACTCTGTGCAATGCAGCAGCCTTATCATTCCATACACAAGAACTTACTCTAACGTTACAATTAGTGTGTTAAAAACAACTAAAATATTGTTGGCACAGAGAAGAGAGCTCCCTACATTCACAGACATTGTTTGGTAAGAGGTATTTTGATTAAGAAAGAACTGGGTTAATGAGATCATTACTGAGAAATGAAGAGTACAACAATTCACACTTTGCTTTTGCCAAGAATTATTGGCACTGTAAGCACACACTAATATTTTACTAGCTACCATTCATATGAAACCTGTTTGACGCAGTGCTATAGCTTCTAAGCTCCCAGCAAACTGCTGAGAGATGTCGGTGGCAACTGGTGGTTCCCTGAGCTTTAATAAATTAACTCTCATTTTATTTCTCCTTTCTTTCCCCACCGGGTGCTTTTTTTTTTTTTTTTTTTTTAAAAAGGAATTGCATCACTTATTGCTTCCAGAAGGACTATATCCATTAGGTGGCAAAATAAAGCACAAAAATATTACTTGTCATTATAAGATAGCTATTTTTTTTTGTGCGTGCCAACCTGTAAGATCAACTACTACTTAATGAAATTCATTGATGTGTAGTTATATTAAAAGAATAATACACTTCTAAAATCGATATTCAAAGCTGACCATCATGCTAATCTTGCAATAATCAAAGCTCTTAATTCATCTATTAAATTATTAAAGAGGGAATACTTGCTTTGCTTGATCAATTCTAGAAAGCTGTATGCTTATGACCTAAAGCCAACTGAAGTGAAATGGGAAGCTTTCCACTCATTTCTTTTATTCTCAAATTAATCAGATCATTTTCTACATAGATCACTGAATTAAATATACAGGAAATTTGATGCAGAAGGCAACAATGAATGGACTACTGGAACGGCTTCAAAAGCCCATGGAGCCATGGTTCCTTGAAAAGACAAGACACCTCCTCCCTCTATATGGAAGCAGAATATCTTGGCAGTAAATGCTGGAAGATAGGAGTTATTCTATTTCAAGCCCAGGTCATGAGGAGGAGGAGCAGCTAGCAAACACATGCAGGAACTCCAAGGCCTCTACCTTACCTTACACCACCCTTTCTATTGAGATTATTATTGAGCTACATCTCACAACAGGTAGCATTCATTTACTCAGTTGAACTTCATGCCAACAAAGACACGGTACCCATATGATATGCAATCATATTCCGCTGTGACCTGCACAGGGTGGGAGGCAAGGGAGGTTTTCTGAGTATTTCATGTTGCAGTTCCAATGTATGTACAAGAGAATTAGTTAAAGCAAACTGTACCAGACTGCATGAACTACGTTCTCTCACTAATGGAACTGTTAAATTATATGTAATTACAATGCTAAGTTTTGCAAAGGAACGGAGAGCACTTCAACTGCTGAATCGTTTTACTGACATCGCTGTTATAGGTGAAAAGTTCAATACACAGAAAAAATAGTCCACTTCTAAATGAAATGTACCCATTGCAAAACTATTTGAAAACAAACAACAAAACCCCCTGTAATTATCATTTTTCACAGTAGATCTTTCAAGCAGACTAATGCTGTAAGCCTCAAATTGTAGCTTCACAAAGCACTTCCACAACTCTGCTGACAGTGAAGGGCTTCACTCCGACCAGCGCCACACTGTGCAAAAAGTGAAAGGGCAAAAGGTTCCAAAGACTCTGACTTCAGAGAAGTTTGATGAGCAATCACATCTGTGCCTGCATGCACAGATTTTGTGCCTATTTCTCAATTCTTTCCTTTGAAGTGGTGGCAGAATGCTGAGAAGAGGATTCTGCAGATTTGTGACTGGTGAGGTAGGTTGGATTTAATATCCTTAATAGTTTACCATCACTCACTGTTAGGAAAACAAAACAAAAAAACCTTTTGCACTGACCATTCAAAAGTCATCATCAGAGGTATAATAAGCTGATACTCAAACATGCTTGCTTCAGTTTTATTGATGGTGGCTGCTAAATTATCTAAGACCATGCTCTGTCAACAATGAAAGAGTGAGGAAATCAAAATAATTATCAGTTAGAACTGTTTTCTCTAATACAATTAAAGAAATTTTATTTCTTATGTAAGACTAATCAAATTGTTAGAGTACACTATTAGTAACAATGCTGAGTCAATGAGTATGTCCTCCAAGCTCGAAAAGTAATGTGAGAAGTCCTCTCTATATCTGTCACAAACAACATTTGCTGTGATGCCAGATGGAAGAAAAAACACAAAAGACGACAGTTTGTCCAGTAACTTTAAGCCTCATCAGGCAAACAAGTCTCAATAGCCTGCCAAGCAGAAACAAAGCTGGATGGAAAGGCAATTTCACCCATTCTCTTAACAGTCCCATCACCTCTTTGTTTCAGTCTTCCCTAATGCAGCAGCCATTATCAGTGAAAAGGATGCTGCACAGATGTGAGCACTCCACCTCCACTATGAAAATTGGAATCATATCAGATATTAGCACAAAACCAAATGTCTCCCTACTACCCAAAACATCTCCAGCACAGGAAAGGAGCACAATCTAGAGGAGGGAAAAAGATAGTGTGGTATGTCAGCTTCTTCATAGGAAAATCCAAGGGTAATCTGTCTTCCACAGAAGCTGTGCAAGGTTCCCTGATTTTCCTAGGGCATTGGTTGCTTGTTCTCCCAGGTTAAGAGAAGAGATTCAGAACAAGTGTTAAGAACACTGCTAACAGTGTGGAACACTGTCACTACAAGAGGCTGGTAACAGGCAAGGATGGCACGTCCTTCACAATTCTTCTTTTGAGCTGCTCTCAAAACTGTTGCACAAGAGACTGCAGTGTCAATAGGGAATGGTGCTTTGTGTTTCCGCTGCTGCAATACTAGTGGTGAAGAAACATTTGTGAGGATGAATGACTGAAGAATTGCAATGGCAGGGAATTGTTCCAATGCCAGCAATGGAATGCAGCCAGTACTATCCTTGATGCCTGTAAATGGTTCCAGCAATAATGACAAAAGCCAGCTGATGCTGCTCAGCCACGTGGAAAATCAAATTTGCAGTGTTTGCTGACAGTGATCCACAGCCGTAGATGACTGCTTTGGTAATGTCACTTACCTGACAATACCCCTTGGTGACCTCAAATGCTATGAGAACTTGATCATAAGGTACAGCATAGTTTAGAGAAAACTAAGGGGACACTGTTTCTATCATTTGACACCAAAATATTTGCACTAAAATTTTCTAGGGCTGCTGAAAATGAGACCAATCAGTTAAAAGTTGGGCACACATAACAACCTTGAAGGAACAGTTTTCCTCTCTCCTGGCCAGGACATTACAGACTGATGACAGTACAACCACCCCAAGCACATGATCAAAAGGAAGCCTTGGACCAAGGTAGGTGGATAGTGAATGGCACACAACAATTTGTGTACTGCCGGAGAAAAGCTCATGAAGCCAAGTGCTGTTTCAGCTGAAAAAGGAATTGAAATGGCACCATCCAAATTTTAGATGTACATGCACCAGGGAGAAAGAAGGAACAAAACATAGAAGGAAAAAATAGAAAAAACATTATAGTCTCAAGTAACTAGGCATAAATATGCTCATCATTAGAATGAGCATATGACACAAAGAAAAATCACGTTCCTTAGAACAGCGTACCAACACCACAGTATGGATTCACCACTCCAAAGGAATAATGATACAGCCTCCTGGTTAACGCGTGTGGACTGTTGCTGAGACGCACCATCTAGATATACTTTGGAGCTCTGCTACCTTGGGTGGTTAATTGAGTAGTGCCATGGCATAACTGCACACAACTGTTCAGTTTAAGTCCTCAGTTACTGGAATGGAAAAGTTCAGAAAAATTAAGACAAACTCCAATAATTGTTTTGAAATACATCAACAAGGTACTTCTGCTTCCACTCCACCGAGCATACTCTTGACTGCTGTAAACTTGTGCTACCCAGCACAAGAGCTTTATGTATGTGACAGCCAGTCCTCACTGAAAAAAAATTACAATCTTCACATTGTTATATGACAAGATTAGATTCTGGCTGCTTAAGTCTCAAAGAAATTTAGCTTTTTAAAGTCAGTAACAGTTTTGCACATTTATTTTAATAGCTTACTGCCTACGCAGTTTCAATTTGTGAACTACTTCTGTACTTTAAATGAATCTAGCAGCTGGTTCTGCCCTTGTGAGGGACAGTTCCAGTGCACTGACACCTTACATGAACAACATGTTCTAAACACATATGCAGTAGTACTCAATTGCTGAAGCAGAAGTAACACCACAGGAAGCTTGTACGTGTTAAGATTGTAAAGACGAAAGAGCAGACAATTACTTGCCAGTGGACCATGTTTAACCAGTTGTTCTTAGGTAGCCAGCAGCAAGGGTATCATACCCAGCCAGCAGCACTGCAGTCCAACCACTCTACTGTCCGATTTTGTGCTCTCTTCTGTTTCTGAACTGTTTCAGAAAGTCAAATTCTCAGACAGCCATGGAAGCTGACAAAAATCAGAGAATCTGCTCACTGTGATAGCTATGTAACACACAATCTCTTTGTTACCTAAGCATGTCACCTCCAACTATTAAGTATTTTGCTGGTGACATCTTCTTCGTGGACAATGAGACACTGAACCATCCTGTTAGCTGGAGTCAACCTTGCCCCACTTACCTGTTTTAGAACTTTCAGATCACAGAAGATTACCAGAGAAAAACTACATTTAACAGTATTGAGAAAGCAATTTCTGATGTGCATACAAATATTCAACTTGAACACTAAGCAAACTGGTGCTTTCTATGACTATACATTCACTCTTTTGTGCCTGTTCAGTAGAAACAAAGGTGGTATCTCACTCTCAGAACCTCCTCACAGCTTTTAACCTCAATGGCACATTTGTGCATTTTTTTTTATATATAATTCTAATGTATTATGCAACCACTTTATTCCCTTCTATCTGTGACAACTGTAAATGACACCAGACCACCATCTGATATTACAACAGCAAATTTTGCAAAGATCCACCAATACCCTCAAAACACAATGCACTTGGAAAGGCAAGAGATAAGCATATGTGCAGGCAAAAGAATATGTAACAAGAAAAAAGGCTGATTAATTTTTACAGATTATGGGGTAATTTCAAAAATGACTGATACCAGAACTGTGCTCTCACTACTTTTGGAGTACATTTTGGTTTTCTTATTTTCTGGGAATTTAATTCCTGCTGAGGGATCATATGTACTACAAATAAGACAACACCATGAGATTTTCCCACGTAACGCCAGTATCCAAATAGAAAGCACTGCGGCATACGCAGTTCCATATTTGTACCACAGTCTTTGCTGTTTCCTAGAAGCTGGAATTAAATGCAAAGATATGCTCATGATTTTTGGTGCAAAAGTTTTTGGGGCCTTTTTTCCCCCTTCAAAAATCATGCTGCATCATTTAAGTTTATACTGGAATAGCGGGCAGCTACTTCTGTAATTAAAGCACGTAACTAGTTTTTAAGATATGGGTGCTGTTACATCTAATTTAAAAATTCTGAACAGAGTTTCCACAGTGCAGGTATAACTAAATTATATCCAGATCAGAGCTAGTTTATTATGCTGTTTATTCTTCATATACGTTCAGACGTGATCCATCACAAACCAGACAACTTGCACTTAAAACCCAGAATGTAAACGCAGTTACCCCGGAGTTAATTGAGTGGCAATAAAAATACAGCTAGAAGAGGTGATGCCGAGGCTGCCGGCCAGCTGCCACCCCACACAGCATGAACAGTGAAAACAGGCACAGGATTCGGGAGAAATCCTTCTCACCCGTGATGCATGGCCACATGCATTACTCATCCTACACATTTTCCATCAGACATCCGTTTTTCTTGAGGAAAAGGGAAGAATTTAACTGAGCACCCTTTGCTACAGCAAGCAGCGCTCCCCACCCCTCAGTGCGGCCCTGAGGCGAAGCACGCAAACCCACTCACGCGCACCCCGAACACGCACGTGACGCCCCCTGGCGGCAGGCCCAGGCACGCCCTCCCTGCAGGGCTCGGTGCTCTGGAACCTTCCAGCAGCCCGCAGGCTTCCCGCCCACCTGCAGCGCGTGCCCAGCCACCCCCAGGAAACGAGCACTCTCTCCACTGGCATTCTGAAGCACAATTAAATAATAATAATAATAATAATAATAATAATAATAATAATAATAATAATAATAATAATAATAATAAAAGTTGAGGAGAAGCAGGAGGAAAAACAAATAAACAAGCAAACAAAAAATGGCCAAGAGTTTGTAAGCAAACCATCTTCCAGGCAACCTTTTCCTACAAGTCCGGAGGCAGGAATGCATCAGTGAGCTCGCCCTGCAGGCTGTGTGGGCTCCATGCATGTGGCAGTGCCACCGGGAGCTCCATGCCCCACTGCTGGGTCCCACTCCACCAGCGCAGCAGAGAAGTGCACGCCTGAATTAGGGAGTTAGGGGCCCTGAGTTGGGTCTTAGTTTAACTGTCCACTAAATTAGGGGCCCTGAGTTGGGTCTTAGTTTAACTGTCCACTAAATTAGGGGCCCTGAGTTGTGTCTTAGTTTAACTGTCCACTAAATTAGGGGCCCTGAGTTGGGTCTTAGTTTAACTGTCCACTAAATTAGGGGCCCTGAGTTGGGTCTTAGTTTAACTGTCCACTAAATTGCTTAGCTTATCTTCACTGCCAAATGAATTAGGGAGTCAGGGGCCTTGGGTTGGGTCTTCACTGCCAGGCATTGTTTAGTTTAGCTCTCCATTATCAGATTGATGCAAGTCAGTAAGAGAAGAA